>NW_027430623.1:0-8776 GCF_044706935.1 Curcuma longa | reverse complement strand
AAATCTGAGGAGCCTATATGAAATATCAACGAATGACATATGTGAGATGATCAGGTCAATCTTCACCCGTCTTCATCTAGTTCTGAAAATAAAAAAAAAACAAAAACAAAACAAATTTACTAGCAACAAAGGATTTCATAAGATGCAACTATGATCTTACACCGAGTCATCTTTCATCTGCTCAGTCTTCATCCTCGGCCTACCATCTTAGAAGTTTTACCATCTTAGAAGTCAAAGAAAGACAAAAGACATGATTAGCACCAATGAACTTAATAACCTAAAAGAGATTTTTTTTAAAAAAAATTCATGATTGAATAAAACTGATGATCATAACACCGTATATATTAATTGAATTAATGTTTCCTCAATATCATCATACCAATTATACCATTTGAATAACAAATGCGTTGCGCATAACCGTTATTGAAAAAAAAATACAGTTTTATATGCATATATAAATGTCTAAATTTAGTTAATAATTTTAAATAAGTGACTATTTTTTATGAGAATTTTGAAAGCTCCAAGGATATATTCTCCTGTTTTTTTTTCCGATCTATTTTTTAAAAATCTTTTTGAAAATGATTTTTAGTTCTACAAGAATTCCATCAACGTGCATGTATACGACGGGCACTAAACAACCTCCTATATATAAAGATTAGCATATCAAGATTATTATCGAGTTGGATGCTTGAAATTAAACTCAACTTTTTTAATTAAATAAAAAAAAAGAAGAAATCATGCTATATATGCAACCATACAAATTCATATAATGATCTTTTTTATTCAACTATAATGATTGTCTATCTTACCTCTTCACCATGTCCGGCTGAATCCGAGGAGCGTATATCAACATTTGGTACATGTGAGATGATCGGCCAATCTTCGCCTGTCTCCCTTTTGCATCTACTTTCCAGTTGTGGGCTACCGACAATCGTCAAATCTTTCAACATATGTAGATTCTTCAAATCCCTTGGCACCCTTTCTAATCGTGGACAGTTCTTAACTGATAGTAAACGAAGAAACTTGAGATGCTGCAGCCAGTCAGGCAAGATCGTGAGATTGGAAATTCCATCTATGTATAGTTCTTCTAGCACATTGCTTGCTGATTCTGCTGTCATCAACGACTCCAATTCATCACAACAACAAATATGTAATTTTGGATTTCCATGCCGATACATGGGTACTTAGATGATACATAATGCACACCACTTAGAGACAATTCTTCGAGCGTGTGTAAGTGTTGCAGTCGCCCACGTAAATTGACTTTGTTGCCACAAATCTGTATTTGAAACTAATGTACTGAATTCAAGATTTGTACGAGTTCTTCTGGCTGCAATATTATACTTGGACATTGTGAGAGCCGTAGAAAACGAAGAGAACTGAGATGCCTCACTTCTGACGGGAAGGATGCCAAATTATCACACCCTTCAATGGTCAATGAACGAAGCATTTGTAGGTGTTGCATTTCATCCCCAGGAAGAGATTGGAGTTGTCTGCATCCTATAATTTGTAATTCTGTCAAGGATGTGAGGTTTCTGATGCAGCCACTTGGAAGAGATGTCATGTCGTTCATATTCTCCACTCTGAGAACAGAAAGAGAAGTCAGCCTTCCAACACATGAGAGTAGGCTCTCACTGCAGTATGATATCTCAAGGTGTTGGATTCTAGGAAGCCTCGGCATACTTTTCAATTTAGGACAATCTGGAAATCTTCAACTTTTGCAGTGAAGGGAACAACTCATCGACATCATGAGACTCTGACCATTCCTCTAAATTATCCATGTCATTCAAGTTGAGTTCTTGAAGGGAAGGAAAGCCTCCGGATCCATGGAACTCAGCACCCAAGTGTGTAATGCCATGCATAGAGTAAGTCAAGCTTCTTAAGAGACTGCAGATTTCCAAACGGAGGAATATGCTCACAAGAACAGCACCTTTCAAGGCAAACTTCAACCAAATTTGGCAATTGTAACTCCATCAACCATGTTGGAAATTGTGGGCTCCTATAGTTCCATATCCTCAACTTCTTTAAGCTCGTGTTGGGACAAAGATCATCCAACATGTCCTTGTCATATCTTTCTGAACCATTAAACTCTTATGAATAGTTCATTAAGATCTGTATTCTTCAAGATTTTTCTTCCACCGCAGAATAATTCTTAAAATCATGAAAATTTAATTGTCATTTCTCCATGAAGCTTCAAATCCTCAAGTTCTAAAATTGAGCATGCGCCAGTTCTGTCACCAGCAATAAAGAGAGGTAAACTTCGAAGATTAATTAGTCGAGATAATCCACAGGGCATGTGTGTCAATTTATATCCATTTCTAAATCAAGCTCCCGAAGATTTTGCATATTCCCTAACTCTTTTGGTAGCTCTCGAAGTTTTGAATTGAAACTGAGATTGAGATACTGTAAATTGGAGAGAAGGGTTATGGAGTCGGGTAGAACTTCAATTTTATTCCCAGATAAGTTGAGGTACCTCAAATGTATCAGATTTCCTATTGACGTCGGCACTTCCTTGATGCCACAGCCAGTTAAATCTAACACCCGCAAAAATTTCAATTCTGAGAAGACTTTCAAGCAGATTGATACTCAAATAAATGAACATGTCTGCTAAGGGATATAAAGGTGCGCAAGTACAATGGTTTCTTGCCTAAGACCTGAGTCATGCTCTGATAACTTTCCTTCAACTATTTGCAAATGATATGTTCTGTTTCCAATATCTTCCACCGAGTCTTGATAAGAATTCCAATATGCATCTGCAGATACTGATCGTGCCAGATCATGCATCAAATCATGCATCGTGCACTTGGTTACATGACTATCATCTTCAAAATCACAGGAAGGTGCCAAGAGAAAGAATGATCTCTTCACAAGATCATCAAAGACATGGTTGCCCACTGTTTCAGCATCAAAATTTCCTTCTGAACTTACAAAACCATTTGCTATCCACAGCTTTATCAATTCATCCTTTTGCATCATATAGTCTTTCGGGAATAAGGAGCCAAATGCAAAACACTTCTTTGACTGTGGAGGGAGAGTGTCATAGCTCAACTTTAGTACAGCTAACACTTTCTGTTCCTCATCTCCCAGCTGCCATATTTCACTCTTCAATACTGAGGACCAATAAGTTTCATCTCGAGTGCCACGGAGCATGCTACCAAGAGATATGGCAGCCAAGGGCACACCGCCACATTTCTCAACAATCTTTCCACCAATTTCCATCAAGCTTTGATCCACTGCTTGTCTCCAAAAGCAAATTGTTGAAACAAGGACAAACAATCATCTCCGGACAACTGTTGTATTTGGTGGGTGGTATTGGATGAGCCCATAATTTTAGAGACCTGTTGGCTACGGGTTGTCACCAAAATTTTGCTTCCTCTCGCCCCACATGTTAAGGCTGCTTTCAGTACATTCCACTTTAATGGATCTTCATTCCATACATCATCCAGCACGAGCAGAAATTTCTTCCCAGATAATTTTTTTTCCAGCTTCTGCTTCACTAAATCTATTTCTGAGATGTTGACTGGTGCATCAGTAGCCAGTTCTAAAACAGACTTCATTATCTTTGCAGGATCAAATTCAGCCCCAACAACTGTCCACATTCTTGAACTTTCAAAATGAGCTTTCACCCTCTCATCATTGAAAACAAGCTGAGCAAGTGTAGTCTTCCCCAGGCCACCCATCCCAACGATGGCAATGACCTTCACTGTGCTATGGCTGCTTTCATCATCATCCTTTGTTAACATGTTGACAATCATATTCTTCTCTGGTTCTCTCCCTATAACATCAAAGTCTATTGCGGGAGTGGGTCTCTCTGTAGAGACTTTGTTCCGACATGCGGATACTGTTTTGTGGCAAATTGAGAAGAATGGACTTTTGCAGCAAAATAGAATCCAGACTTTCTGTTATAGCTTTTATCATGCCACCTACCCTGCTCTTAAACAGAACTTGATTATCAGAAGAGAAGAAATCACGCACCGACCTTAAAAAAGTTTTTGATCTCTGCTTCTTCTTCAAGACTTTGGTGTCATAGTAATCCACAACATCCTCGAGATCGTAGGCCAAGTATTTGAGCTTCTTCAGCAAGTCCTTCACAGCATCATCGATAAAAGGGCGGGACTCGACATCTTGGATCACCGCGTCAATGGTCGTGGACAACTCCTTGAGCTTCTCCATCTTCCCTTTGGTACCAGTTATTGCCTTGAGTTTCTCGTCGAGTTGGACGAGAATTGCTACCTTGTTGGCTAAGAAGCCAGAAGCGGCACCTGCCGCAGATGTTGCCAAAGCTGCTTCCATAGCTCCGGATGAAGGATGCAGAAGTTGTTTGGTGTGGATCTGGCTAACAATAGATAGTTTGGAGGAGAAAAGAGAAGCAATAATTTGCAGGCGACGACTCCTACAAGTCTTCCTTTTTTTTTGATGAATTATTATTAAAAAGGATTAGGTAGATTGCTTATCAATTCCAGCTCACCATGGCAGTGATGTTATTAATTAAATCTACGTCGCCAACGCCACAGACCACAAATTTCCAATTCCATTACTTAAAATATCTGTAATTATATATTGTATTTTTTTTTGAAGCGATAATTTGCTTGGAGGAGAGAAAAGAGAAGCAATAATTCGCAGGGCGGGCGACGACTGCTTCAAGTCTTTTGTTTTTGATGAATTATTAAAAACGACTGGGTCTCCAATAATTTGCAAGGCGACGACCCTTTTTCAATGAATTATTAAAAAGGGCAGGGTGTCCAATAAGATTGCTTACCAATTCCAGCTCGCCATGGCAGTGACGTGGGTATTCATTAAATCTACCTCGCCAACGCCACGGGCCACAAATTTCCAATTCCGTTGCTTAAAATATCTGTAATTGATGTATTATTTTATTTTTTTTAAAAACATCATGTAATTATTTTAGGTACCATTAGATTTCTAAGAGATCTATTGAAAAAAGTATACTATTAAATAATACGATCATAATTAGAAGTATAAATAGTATTAGCATGTGACATGACTTAACTTAGTCTTTTACCCGATAGATCAAGTACGATATATTGATTAAGCACAATCCTCGCGTTGATCCATCTAAATATTTCAAAAAATTTAAAAAAAAAACCTAAAAAGTTTACTTCATATCTATCGAAATTTATATTTACTTTGCATAAAATTAATTTGAATAAAAAGCTTATATCTATTTTGAATAAGATGAGACATTTTTTGATTTTTTTTTTCAAAATAAAATGTACTCTTAATATTAAAAAATTATGGATGCTCTTTTAACTTTTACCTTTTAAAATTTTTATAAAATAGAAATATTCTGCCCTTTTGGAATAAGAAGCTAAGGTTCAATTAGCATAAGTAGCCCTGAGGATAATGGTACAACGACAAAGTATCTTTTCAATTTTTCAATTGAGTCTCAATTTTGACGAATTAATAGATAAATTTATTTATCTATTAATTGATAGTTAGCCTAACTGATAGGCCATATTACGAGCTAGTACTTTCTGATTTATTATAGTAATCGATAAAAATTTTCATAAAACTGAACCGATCACCCTAATATTAATCGACATAAATAATAACTTTATTATTTTATAGGTTAGTATAAAAGAATTTGTCTTATTAATTACTTTGTCATTCTAAAGAATAATTAATATAAAAGCAAGTATTAAGCAATAAGATTAGACTCAAATTCTATTATCTATCTTCTTTTTCAAAAACAAATCACAATTACCTTAAATCATCAATATTAATTTCACATAGTTAAATTTTGCATAAAAAATATAATTAAACAAGCAGAAAAAATTCATGTCATATACTATTCTCTACAATACAACCAATAGCCCTAAAACACCTATGAACTCTTTCTCTCTCTCTCTCTAATTGGGTATAGAAGATACAATCAAATCAATGTGAATGACTTGACTTTATCATATCCTAACAAAACAATGATAAAGCAACTTATAGAATGCCCAAGCATCTAGAATATTAGAATTAGCACTTGGTCAAAACTCTTCTTCCAATTGTCATCACTAAAAATTCTACCATAATACAATCTCAATTTTGCATAAAAAAATTTGTTTATAGTCAATTTTGTTTTGGAATATAAGATATATCACAATTTATACATACAACATTCTAACAAAGATTTGTATCATAATAAAAGTTTATCATCTCGAAGGCAAACAAAAGGTTATGAAAGGAAAATTTATATTATTTCTGCTCATTAATAAATTTATGGATTGTGCACCTCTCTCTAATTATAGAACAATAACCATGAATTCCATTTCATCTGCCTTAACTTGTGCTCTCCTCTAATTATTTTGCTTCTGTGAATTATGTATGTTATATACATTAATAAATAAGTATGATTATTTTGATTCTATCAACTTTATGTCAAAATCTATATCTTGTATCCCCTATTAGAAGTGCTCTTTGTGGAAGTGGAAGCGTGTGGAAGTCCTGTGGCTCATCTCGAGTGACAAATTCTTCAGTTCTTTTGCTAGGGTTGGTGCTCCACAGTAGAATACACCTGTGCCAAGTAGTAAGATAGTTAACAATACTGATTTAAATGCGAGCTAGTTATAACAAGGTAGTGATTCCAAAAAATGAGGAGAATAAATTCATGATCTTGGGGTTATGGAATAGGGAAGGATTTATATGTGAAGTAACTACCAACTGTGGCACCAGAGTGTTTGGAAGCTAACTTAGTGAAGACTTCTTTCCAATTTGGCCTTGCAAAGTGAGTTCTCACCTGAGAAATTAATAGCATCGATAGTTAATGCTAAGGTATTTGATTCTAACACACTTGATGGCACATTATGGAACATGATTCATTTAATTATCTTGGAAACGTTGTGATCAAAGCTTACTCGGGTGCCTGAGACAATATCAACTCCATGCTTTGCATGATTCAGAGCCTGTACCATTGAGAGCAGAGTAGTCCTTGCATCTCGCTCCTCGTAAACACTCGTCAAATAATTGTGCATCTCTATAACACCCTGTCCCCAAAAGAAAGGAGTTTGATTAATCTATTCAGAATTTTCTTTATTTCTTCCCACCTTAAATATTCAATTAAATTATCAAGAAACCTTTTTGTCCATATCAGCCACATCATTCATCACTCCCTTAAACCATTCAAAGGATCCTGCCTCTCTGGTGACCCAGTAGAAGTGAGCACTGCTGGTTCTGTAGGATCTCTTCCTGTTGCTGCTACTGGATGTGGAAAGGCTGTAACTAGTACTGCTAACGTCTGACCTGCTAGTTTCCATTGCCAGATCCTAAAAAAATTCAGAAAGGACAAGAAAATAACAAAATTCAGGTAAGAGATTGTTCAATAAGGCTGAAGAAACATAAATTGAATTTTGTAAATCATGCAGGCAAAATTTTACCATTAATTCATCAGCTAACTTTATGTTGTTGAGTAGGTCCCTGAGAATGCTGATAAAAGGTGTGGCTCCTATGCCAAGTCCAACCAAAAGTAGAACATCATAATTTCTGAAATCTTGTGCTGGGGCACCATAAGGTCCGTCAACAAACAATCGTGGCAAGCTGCACGATAGTTGAATTACAAGTTAGTTCTTATTCCCTTGTGAGTAGCTTTAGAGATGTCTTTCTCTGTAACTTAGTGAGCTTGATCACCTTTTCTGTCCCAGAGAACCTAACCCATCAAATGTAGCTTTTCCTACCAAGTGTGGCGTGAAGTGGTTCTCCACAAATATGCGTTTGAGCTCCTGGGTCCAATCTCCACTGGTTCGAATGTGCACACTGAGGTAGTCATCGCCAGGGGCCGATGTAATAGAGAATGGATGCCTGTCATCATGAAAAAAAAAATGACAGTTTTTAGCATTTTTATGAAATGAACTCCAATAGTTGGGTATGGAGGATGAGCTTCAGTATGGACCATTCAAATGGGGAGATGGTAGGGCACTGCAGAAATATGTATTGTCCACTTCGATATCGAAATCCATGTGGCTTGGACATTGTCACCGTTAACACGTTACCTGGTAGTAATGAGACCTGCATCGAGGAATTGGTTATAGCTAATAACGTTGCATCAGTTCATCACATTAATTGAAATAGTTCAATATTCTTTATTGAAAAATAAAAAGCTGGGAAAGTTGAAGGATAATATGAGCATATTGTCACCAGTCAAAAAAAATACAGGAGACACTAATTAATGGGGTCTGGTGATGAAAGAAACATTTACCTTTAAGATCTTGACAGAGTAAGCTTTGGACCGGAAAGCTCTTAGATTTCGCTCCCCTACGTAGAGCAGCAACGGAACACAGATGTACATCCATGTATGTTTAATTCACTTAGATAATTAGATTAACTATTTAATTTGATGGCCTTTACAAGTACAACAACTATGCATACTTGATGCAAGGAATTCTGCCCAGAGAACCGCATAATTAGCACAGTGGTACTTCAATCAATATAAATTGCAATTACATTAGCTGGAAAAAAAACATACTTTTTTTTTTTAATAAATGGAAGACAAAAAGACTACAAAGATTAATTGAGGGCTTACAGTAGGCTGAACATATGAGAAAATGGTTTAACTTTTTAGTTGTATTCCACAACTATATTCTAGTTGAGGTAATGTTTTAAAAAGAGATCTATATTTAAAATTGCTCAAGCACAGTTTCGTTGAGGTGCTACTGTCCAAATGGTTCAATAAGCACAGTTATATTTGACAAACAATAAAACAAGAAGCAGTGACTTTATCCCTAATTGCCAACCTTGGCTTGTGATAGGCCTTATTTGGTGCATGATGTCCAAA
>NW_027430622.1:0-2179 GCF_044706935.1 Curcuma longa | reverse complement strand
AGTCATCCTTGATTTCACTAACCCTGTTCGAAATAAAATAACAATATTAATCAATAAAAAAATAAAAGATTTACAAATAGAAAAAAATTAAAGCAATACTAATTGTGAGAAAAATCAAAATGATACATAGCTAGGTTTATGAAGAATCATCATTATCACTGTCATCACCGGAACCAAGAGGAAGCTAACTCGGAGCGGAGCCTAACTCTGAAGATGGCGTATAATAAAATCCTATTGTCTGTGCATTTCTCTCATTTCTTCATCCCTTTGCAAAATTATGCCCTTTTAATTAAAGACTTTTTCAGTTAGGCTTTCTATCTGCGCCCTCATTGCTGGTAGGGTGGAAGAAAATGTGCCAGCAACTCGATGAGTTCTGCTTAGAGAACCCATTCTTAATATCATCCTCCCCCCTTTGGATCCTCCACTTGCCTCCAATCAAATATTCAGGTCATTCTCAACAAAGGGCTCAAATCCATCAACATTATCACTAGCACTTGAACTTCTCTGTGCTAGCTCGAGCTCATCATATTTTTTCTGTATTGAAATATAAATACATTTAATAAGTTAGAGAAGATACATAACTATTAGAATCCAATTAAGTTAAATATTAAAATCCAAACTTTCATAGCTCTAGCTCTATCCCCGCTCCAAGTCTTATTTTTTTTTGAAATGTGCGGGTAAATATCTCAATAAAAACTGACCCCTTCTCCAGCTCCTTAGCTTAAAATTGCATTGTTAAAAATAATGTAATAATTTAAATTTAACTAGTAACATAGTATTTATAAAAAATTTATCAATCTGCGTGTATGTTCCTCAATATTGATAGAGTCTCCTGCATATGTAGTAAATGAGTCACCAGAATTAAATGTTTGATTTGCCTTGTTCTGGTGACTTCTTTATTTAGTTTCCTCGATTTTTCAAAAACTGAGGATCCTCGTCCAATTTTCATCGGTGATGCACGATGCTTTTTTCCCCTAGTCTTGGCATGATTTAGAACATGACGAATGTGATCCCCATAATTTTTTTAAAGATCCACTTGATTTTCAATTTTTCAGATAGATCCCAATTAAATACTCGCTAAAATTTAAAAAATAACAAATGATTATATATATTCAATTTAATTTGATATATCAACTGAAGAAAACATATACCTTAAATTCATTCCACTATAATTCTTTTGTAGGTGCTGGAGTGCTGGTATAAGTCATAGAAGCCCTTGATAATATTCATTTTTATAATTTATTTTGGCCATAATACTTGATGTTTTGATTCTCTCGTTGTGTAACTATTGAGTATTAACATATTTTACGAGTAGAAACTTATTTTGGATATTGATTACTCTACAGATTTTTGGGTTGAATCTAACATTCTTAATGTGTTTTTACAGGATACATAAAGGGCTATGAAATTGGGCCAAGTCCAAGAGAGCCATGTGGGCAACTTGAGCTAAGTTGGGGAGAATAGAGCTTGACAACATGGCTTGGAGGATTCATTCTTCCCTTTCGGATCTGACCTAGCCGCCACCCTCACCACCATCATCATCTCCATTCATCGCCACCACCGGAAGGAAGTTAAGGGGATTTCCTTCTTCAATCCGACTATCTTTCATCCACTGAGGAGTCAAGGGGATTCCCTTCTCCACCACATCATCTCAACCGCCGCATCATCTATGGGGATTGCATCGAAATTGGGGATTTCTTCCTTTGCCACACCTTCCGTGGAGTTTCGCTGCACTTCACATCCATTTCCGGCCAGAGACATAGGGAGATTCACTATTCATTCTATTTACCATTTCTGAGCTTAGATTCAATTTTGCATGTTAAATATTTGTTTAATTTCCTCTTGCAATGTTTTGGATGTTGATTGTCATTAGATTTTTCTTGTTTGTTTGTTGATGCACTTGTTTACTTTGTTGATGCAATTTATTCTTAGTAGTTTTGTATTAGCAATTTTGGTTACAATGCTTAGTGTTATTTTCATTGTTTAGATTCAAAATTTAATATAACCTCCCCGGTCCAATCAAAAATCCAAATTCTCAATTGCAATAACCCCTAGGATTACCATACACCGACTACAATCATTGAGACGACTCGAGTTACCCTATACTGCTTTAGTTAGGGGATTCAGTATTAATTAAATTGACGTGCTCATTTTAGACAACAAATCTGAGTTCACATCA
>NW_027430621.1:0-21806 GCF_044706935.1 Curcuma longa | reverse complement strand
AAGTGTGATTCAACCAGCTCCGAGGTAGGAACAATATCCTAAGTCTCAAGTGCAAGTTTAGTCCTTTTCGTTAGAACTAATCTAATTGGACTTTTATCAACACTTAAAAAAAATCAATTCTATTTTCGTTCAAATATGAACGCTACTGTTCACATACGGTACATCTACTGTTCACATATAGCAACCGGTTTTCATTTCATTTTTTTATGAACCGTATAAAAAAATATGAACAGTATATATAAAAATGAACAGTAACTATATTATTTGGATGGATAATATATAAATTGATCATGAAAAAAAAATATGAACAGTACGTAACAAATACATATTCTGTTTCAATTATTACGTAACATGCCATTTGTATAATGATTTTTCTTATTTATTTATTGATCATCCTAAATAATATTTCTCTATAAACAGTACTATCATCTTATGCATGAGATAAATTACTGTTCCTTTTTTTAAAAATACGAACAGTATAAAAAAATATGAACAGAATGTAAATTACATTTTTTTTTCGAACGAGAAAAAAAAAAGAACAGTATGCCGATTCACATTCAATATATTGATCTTAATCATACTGTTCATGATGTATAAAATAAAATATAATCATGCATGGTAATCAAAATAAAAAATTTTGGGTCATCCTATGTGTTCAGCCCATTACCATTGACCTGACCCAATTTGGGATTTTAATGAAATCTGTGATTTCATTCGGTCAAAATGGGGGAAAAGTGAAATCCATGATTTCATTGTGCCCTAATCACAGCCTCATTTTCTTGCTGCCCATCGGCAACCATGACGGCGCTGACGTCACGGACTGCGCCGACCTTACCGGCCGGACACTTCGCCGGCGTCAGGCGTGCCTGTGTTTGCTGCTGTTGTGTGCATCACCAGCCAGAGCAGTGATTTGCTGCTGTTGTGTGCATCACCGGCCAGAGCAGTGATGGGTAAACAGAAGAGAAAAGAAAAGAAATTGCAGAGCAGATTATGCTAAACATAATTTCTTCCACCGTGGGAAGAAAACCAACAGGTAAACTAAAAACATGCTCTGATACCATTGTCATCTATTCATACCTGTTGTAGCGTGATTTCTGAAAGGGTTTGCTCGTGTCGAAGAAGCAATTACAAACGAACAGCTTCTCAAAGTTCACAAACTAGATCCTCGGATGGTGTTCTTCCTTTTCTTCAGCAGTAATCCTCTCTTTTCTTCGGCTTGGACGCACACCTTACCACTCTAGAGCACAGGTTTGCTCTCCACACCTTTCACCACTCTTCGTCACCCCGCAGCAGATCTTTCCTCTCCCTTTAATAGGAAGAGGATGCGTTCTCCACGAAGTGCACAACGTGTGCTTCGTGGGATGTGTGGTGAGCGGCGCGTGGTGATCAGTTACAGTAACTGCTTACAATTCCAACACTCAAGTTAGCATATGAGCTCAAGGAGTAATGGAAAAATATAAAAGAAGAAAAAGACGAGAATGTTTTTGTGCATACCTCTTGATGTGTGCATTTTTAGGTTTATATAGTTGCTGAAAGAGCATCTCCATGTTAGCAATAATAGAAGATTAGATCCGGCAACCGTGTCATGCTTATTCACTCGTTGAATGTCACGAGTATATAGGAGAGTATCTAGAGAATTAAGTCTGATATCCATTTGATTGCTCCTCTATTCACCTGTGGTACCATATTTAGGAATATTCATAATAATCATTAATGGGACCCTACAGGGGACGAAGATGATGGAGGAGTGGTGGAGACTGTCTTCTGGAGTCGGATGACCCAATTGTTGGAGGAGTCGGAGATACTAAGTCCTCTAAAGTCGGGTGGTCAAGTTGTTAGAGGAGTCAAAGAGGTTAAGTCCTTTGGAGTCAGGTGGCTGAGTTGGTGGTGGAATAGAGGAGGCCGAGTCCTCTAGAGTCAAGTGATTGAGCTGGTAGAGGAGTCAAGGAAACTAAGTCACCTGGAGTTGGATGATCAAGCTGGTAGAGGAGTCGAGGAGGTTGACTCATTTGAAATCGAGTGACCGAGCTGATAGAAAAGTCGAGAAGGTTAAATCCTCTGAAATCAGGTGGCCAAGTTGATAGAGATTCTTCAACCTCCATCAAAGTTTCACTTTTGTCTTGACTATGCTATGTATAAATCTCTTTTTTCGCTATATCAATAGTTATTTATAAAAATAAATTAATGTGGAAGCAAAAAAAATTTATAAATTTGAACCTAAATCGAGGTCATTGAAACAATCTAATGATCAAGAAGCAAATCAAAAGCGAGTTTAACCTTTCACAGAGGTTAAAACAAGAATCGCACGCCATATCTCTTGTTCAGATGGAATGAAAAGGAGAATCAAGATCTTTTTTATAATGATCTTATGGGAATCATAGCCCTTTGTACAACTTTAGAATTCAAATCCGTTAATAAGTTTCTACACCTACAAAATTCACATCCAATAAAATCATCCCAAATATTAAACCAATAATTAGATTATTTTATTGGAGTAATTTTTTATAGTAAAATCGTGTGTTGAATCCACCCATAGAGAAGAAGCCAAATCCCACACTAATGACTTTCTCTTGGACTCCAAGCACTTAAAGGATGACTATGAAGCGACTTGTAAAAGAGATTTTCGTAGTCCTGGCCCAACAAGCACGAGCCCAGGCCCAGCTCCTCGTGAATGCAGGATCTTCAGCCATAGCCCATCTCAATATTACTTTTCTTTTATATATCAACTTACAAAAAAGGAAAAATGCTTTACAATGTTTTACAGATATCGTATGTGAAAATATCACCCGGCACGATTAAGTTGGTTACTACGGGTTAGACTTTGGATAAGAATCAAATTTCGACGAAGTTGAAGTAATACCCTCCCCGTAGTGGTCAATTGCAACTTTTCAATTTACATCCTTATAAATGATCATAGAACTCATCGTGTGGGGCCACTGAGATGGCAAATTCTACCTTTTATTAAAGTTAAAATATGTCAAAATATCATATGGACACCTCTTTTTAAAAAAAATATTAAATGAGTGTCCCATTCAAAGAGAACGATCTAAATACCATTAATGTAGATATGGTTTAAAATTTTTATATTTTTAAACCAGATTTAGTGTTTAGGGTTTGATCTTCAACCTAATATATTGTTTATTTTCAACCTAAAAACCTCCTCTCCTTCCTTCCACTCTTCAGTATAGTATAGGATTTAACTTTTCCTTGTAACGTAAGATTTTTTTTTCCTTTTTTTCATGCATATATACAGCTAAAAATACTACATGTCTTCCTATTTTATCAAGTAACAAAATCCATTTTTTAGATTTTTTTTATGATCTTGTTTCAAAGGTATTTTTTTTTTATAAACTCTAATGAATGCAGTTTCTTGTGTTTTGTTTTGTTATTAGTATGTTCTTAGATGGGTCAAACGAAGGGGATTTCATAATACTCACTCCATTTTAAATTAACATTATTTGATCATGTGTAGAAGCTAATAGGTAGCTGTTATAACGTATAACAATTGATTACTAACTTCTACAAGGTGTCATTAATTTTATTTATTGGAGAGTGATAATTAGTTAAAATAATATTTTAATAAGCAAAATAAACGATGGAGACTCTATGATACTCACTACATTTCAAATTAATATTATCTGATCATGATCAACTATGTAGAAGCTAATAGGTAATTGTTATTAAGGATGGATCCAGGAATGAGAGGTGGGTTAGGCTAATCTCAAGTTGGCTGAGTCCGTCAAGAGGTCCAAGTTCACTTCATGCAAGCATGTTACCATCTCGTTTTCCCCATATTTCATCTAATTTTAAATTTTTATTGAATGACTTTTTTCTTTATTTATGAAATTGTTAAATTAATTTACCGGTAATGATATCTAATTCATAGACGCTAGAAATTTGGGGGCTATGGTGGAAGGCTTGGCCGCTGATGCGGTGTTAGAAATGTTAGATTCAGATGGAATCTATATATATCTCTGCCATGGTGGAAGGCTTGGCCGCTGATGCGGTGTTAGAAATGTTAGATTCAGATGGAATCTATATATATCTTTATAACGGTACGATATTGTCTACTTTGGGCCCATGCCCTCATGGTTTTTATTTTTTGGGCTTTACTTAAAAGGCCTCGTACCAATGAGATATCTTCCTAGGATATTTTTCATGTATTTTCAATATATGTGGAACTTTGATTATTGTTATTTCAATAATCTACCCTCAAATAAAGGACCACTCGGAACCCCCCTTTAACAGTCTCAACATACCCCTTATTGGTACAGATCCCAACGGACCTACCCCCTTAACGATCCCAACGGACCCCTTATTGACCCCTTGTTGGTACAGATCCTAACAGACCACTGTTAGATCTAGATGGAATCTATATATATATCTACAATAGTACGATATTGCCCACTTTGGGCCCACGCCCTCATAGTTTTTATTTTTTGGGCTTTACCCAAAAGGTCTCGTACCAATGAGATATCTTCCATCTTATAACCCTAAAATCTTTTCCATGTATTTCCAATGTGGGACTTTAATTGTTATTCCAACAAGAAAGCGTGTCACCGACAATCAAGTAGAGGTAGTTGGTTCGCGAGTGCAACACGAGGTCGTGCTTGAGCTTATCTCGTAGGATCTCAATCCACAATTGCTCGCCTCTTGCGTAGACGATTTTAAATCAACATCTTCACTTCGTGTTCTTCAATGATTCAATTCATTTATTTATTAAGTATAATATTTGATTAATAATTAAGAATAAAATAGTTATGAAATTTTTTAAAAATTAATTTTAATGAACAATATTAGATTAGAATTCAATATCATATTATTTAATCATTTTTACTAGTTTAAATTCCAAATAAGTCAGGCTTTCCAATATAAATGGAGCCATGCAAGGGCTGGGCTATAGCCCAGAATAGTCCTTACGTGGCTTCGTCTCTGATTGTTACAATGTGTAGTAGTTGATTGTGTTAGCTTCTACAAAGTATCATTATCTTTTGTTAATTTTACTTATTGCAGTGTAAAAGCTAATTAAAATAATATTTTAATAAACAAAATAAACGATGAAGATTTTATAACACCTACTACATTTCAAATGAATATTATCTAATTACGATCAACTATGAAAAAGTAAATAGATAACTACTACAATGTATAATAGTTGATTATTAATTTCTACAGTGTTATTATTTTATTTTGATTTTATTTATTGGAGAATGATAATCTATAGTTAAAAGCACATTTCAATAAATAAAATAAACAAAGATGACTTAATGATATCTATTACATTTTAAATAAATATTATCTTATCATAATATGACCACGGGCGGAGCCAGGTATTCATCTACCTGGGCTCTAGCCCGGGGGCCCAAAAAAATTAAAGGGGAAATATAGTTTGAATTTACTATAGAGAAAATAAAAATTATATGTAAAAGAGGGATATAGCCCAGGGCTTTAGATTCGTTCGGAATTAGCCGGGAGACTATGAAATTTCTAGCTTTTTGCCATTGAATATGGCCCATGTTGCACGATCTATGTGGACACCGCTGATCCACCGTCGCTGCCGCTGCTTTCACCACGCCGTCCGACTACCGTCGGCCGCCGCCTCGGGTGCGATCGATGCACCTCTCGTCGGCGCTCCGTCCGACGTCGGATTCCGGCTGGATAGTGGTCGGAATCCGACGAATTTGATTGGAAACAGCGAATTTGGCTGGACGTGTCACTGCCGACCACGATTGGCTCAGATTCTGATCGAATCGCAATCGCCGGACGGCAGAGGACGGCTTAGCATCGCACATTGGTCTTTCCTCGAGCGATCTCTGATCGTGATTTGGCTAGAATCACAGTGGCGTGCACGTCGGGTCATCCTTTGTCGTCTAGAGACCGTGATTCGATCAAAATCTGAGTCAATCGCGGTCGACAGTGGTGTGCGACAATTGATTGTTAATTTTTATATACTAAATCCGATTCACATATACAAAACTTTTAAATCGAATCTATATCGACGATATATTTTGGACCGTTTATTTTAAATAAGACGTACATTTGATTTTAATTGAAAAACGTCCTTTTTACCGACAAATGATAAACGTCTTTTTTTTTGCCCATAATTTATTTAATCGGAGACCATTTTTTAAAATTAATTAATTTATTTATTTATCAATTACGAGGGACGGGCATCACGTCCAAGTCACATGAACATGTTTTCCGATCACGTGCTCGTTAACAACGAGGTGCCATTTCCTCGCTTCCCAACGCCGCCCACGTGCGACTCGCAGCGGCCCCGACGACCATGCAGCCACCGACGCCACGACTCTCTAGAAACATAATAATTATTAGAATAACGCTTTAATTATCGTACAAACTATCTATCTAACTTTAACAAATATTCAAAAAGATACATCATCTTTTAAAAATTACCAAAAGTGCACATATTGACCCATTGACTAAGATATTATATAAGAAAAAAAATGAGAAATCTTAATCAGTCGCATTGACTCAATCCCTGGGGGTGATCGATCCAGTCTCCAGAAGTTTTCCATCGGCGATCAGAATAAATTGAGAAGCGCATGTAGCGGCCAACTCAAATGCCCAACATCCTTTGATTACGATTCCCATTTGGAAGAAAATTCCTATAAATACGTCATAGTTGAGGATTGAACCGTGAATGCATAAATGACAACTTAGATGCCCTATCGCGATATCATGGTCCCGGGGACAAGATATTATATAAGAAGAATCTCGAAGAAGGCGTTCTTGCCTCGAAATGGTGCAGTGATAATTAAACAGATTAATTAAGCATATATGATTCAAATGTTAATTATGATATATTATAATATATTTTGTAATCTTAATTATAATATATTATAAGATATTTTATTTTAATAAAATAAAAAATTTAAGAGGTTGATTATTGGATAAGCTTTTGAATTTATTAGTACGCGAATCAAAAAAAAAATTGTTCATTTTCAGAATTAATTGGGTTTGTAAAGATCTAAATATTTGAATTATTTTAAAAAATAATTAAAAAATATTTTTTAAAGATTATTATTAAAACTATATCCTATGTTAATTCAATTCATTTTTATTTTAAAAATATATTTATTCAACATTATTAATTCTGATTATATTAATAGTATTATATTATAATAATTATAAGATCATAAATATTATAATTATATTATTGTACTATAAGATCATAATAACTGTATCATAATTAATACAGTTATAACAATTACGAAATCATATTTACTACGATAATATAAAAATAAAGAATAAGAACATTTTTAAAAATAAAAATATGTTGAAGCGATATAGAATATTATTTTGAAAATAAATTAAAAAAAGTGTTTTTGATGATTATAATGAAAAAGAATATCTTTTTAATTGTTATAATAATATTTAAGGGATTTTAAATATATAAAATTAAAAAAATATATAAATAAATCCAAAAATATAATGCGACACAAATCTGAAGCTTGGATTCTAAAAGTGATGTAACCTCACAATTGGAGTATTTGAAACCCTAAGTTGAGCTCAAATGGCCATAAAGACCATTCCCTTTTGGTCCATTGCTCAGTCAGACTTGAATCATTTAGGTGTGAGTGTGACCACATTTGTCCTCACCAACTATTTTTTTTACTTTAAAAGGTAAATTAAATTGACACCCACCTTTTTCAATTGTCTTGTCTACTGTCTAGATCGATTAAATATGTATTTTAAAAAAGAGATTTAAAAAAATGAATTCATGAATATTAAAAAATTAGTTTTCTTTGATCCAATAGTAAAAGTATATTTTGATTTCGTAATTGCTATAATATGATTCGATTTAGGTGGAAATATAGACAGAAGTATGAGTGTCAAAAACATGTGGTATGTTAGAGAGTGTTTATGTCATTTTACATCGAGTGTAACATAATTTTGATAAAAAATTATATTAAAGTTAGACGTTCCTACCATTCGATAAAAAAAAGGATGTTTTTTTTACTTTTGTTGTATTGTTGGAAGTGACTTCTCACTTCTTTTCTAAAATGGTGGAATTTATTTCATACGATCGGCTCCATGATTATCTGTGAGGAGATAAATTGAGAAATTATAGTTAGCCACGATGGAGGAGTATTGCTCGATGAAGCTAAAATTTAAATTCTTATCCTATTTTATAAGTCTACTCCATCGTAATAAACTCAATTATGTTCCGAAGACTAAACAAAAATAACAACTTTTGGAGCTTCTTCTTTGGCCTGCGTAGTCCCTGAGGCAATGGTATAACGGTAGGACATCCGGATTGTGATCCAGGGACTCGCGGTTCGATCCCCAACTACGACGTATTTGTAAGAATTTTCTTCCAAATGGGGAACGCAATCAAATGATATTGGGCATCTGGATTGACCGCTGTATGTACTTTCCGATTTACCCTGATAATCGGTGTGAAACTTCTGTGAGACCGAGCCGGCCACTCCAGGAATTGAGTCTATAAGACTGACTGAGATTTATCATTTTTTTTCTTTGACCTACGTAGGTTCTAATAAAATAAATAAATAAATAAGATTCTACCAGTGGCAGTTTCGTAGTTCAGCACCAAGCGAGGATCTAATAACTGACTAAGATTTATCATTTTTTTTCTTTGACCTACATAGTTTTTAATAAAATAAATAAATAAATAAGATTCCGCCAGTGGCAGTTTCGTAGTTCGGCACCTAGCGAGGATCTAATAGATTGCTCCTCAAATCGAGACCCGTGACAATCCTACCCATCATTCCCAGACGCTTTCTATTCGTGGTTGAAGTTGGTCCCACTACTCAGTGGGCACGCTATATATATTTATACAACATTTGTTAGCCCCAGATTCTTACTCGCGTCGGTTGACTCTGCGGGACCCACGTAAAGAAGCCTGCGTATATTCTAGGGTGACTCAAATTTAGTGTACGTGTATTTTTTTCGTTACCCAAACCAAACGGCTAGTATTAAAAAATTGACCAATTTCATCGATTTTTCTTTATTCAAAATAATATATATTTTTTATTCAATAAAAATTTGGAGTGCAGTTAAATGCACTGCGTCGCAGCTTCGACGAACAGCTCGAGCTTTCTGCGTTTCGAGGAGAGTGGAAGAGGTGAGAAAGGTGGAGGCGAAAGGATTCGGTAGCCTTTTTCCGTTTTGCCCACGGAAATGCCTGCCGGTTTCGTTCTGCATTGCTCTCCATCTGCGCTCTGCACTCCTTGCTAACCTTTTCCTGTTTCATTTCCCACTTTGCTAGGGCGTAATGCTGTGAATCCTCCAGATCTCGGCCAGGCTGACCTTCGAAGGCGTGATCGGAGTCGATTACAGGGTTCAGCCCGAAAGGTGAGTTTTTTTCTTGAGGTTTGCATCTGACTCGTTTGTGTTGGAGGAAAAAAAATGGATTTTTGTTCAGTCTTCGTTTATTGAGATTTTTCGTTGAAGGGGCGATGTGAAATGGGGGGAAATTGCGTTTTCAGTGTGTTTCATGTACAGATCTGGAGGGAGGTGTCTCGGTTAGTGTATGAAAGGGAACTTGAGCTGCGTGTGAGTGGGAGTGATCGTGTATTCCTTCGATCGAGCTGATGATGCTCATGTTCTAAGCGCAAATAGGTACACAGCGTTCGGGAGATCCTCAATTGTCAAGGTTCCCCCATTTTAGCGATCCTATTTGCTAGCTCACACATTTTGGTCCTACTAGCTCTTTCTATCACGCATTATATTGTTGGGCTTTTCTCTTTTGATAAATTGGGGAACGAAAAAGCGTGCACCTTTGCTCAAGATAGGACAAATGTTCTTTTTTTAGCTTATTTGGCCTGCATAAAGTGTGTATCTCATCTAATTTTTCTCGCCAAAGAATGTTGAAGAGTTTTGTAATATGACACCAAAATATCTGTCTGTTTCACCTTTGTTCTCTTATTGTGAATTCAACTCGACCATCTTTGAAGGAAAGATCATTGCTGAACAAGAATAGAGTTGTAGTGATTGTGACAAACTTTGCTTACCAATAAAGCTGAACTTTAGCTATTTTAGAAAGAAAGCACATTGTTAAAAAGAATAGATATAATAGTAACAAGAACAAACTAAGCGTACTATCAGGGCTAATTAAAATTTATCTCTGATTTGTTTCACTTTAGACTCTTTTTTTTTTTTTTTTTTTTTTGCATTTTGGCATTTTGGCTGTGTCTAGGATGTTAATTTTATCTCCTTCCATCTATGGATGCAGAAGCATACAAGTTACTAGTCAAAGAACTAAAGTTCACAATGTTCTTCTCTCTTGCTTCTGATATCCCTGTTATTTGCCTAATGACAGCTTTTCACTGGTTCTGAAAAGTTTATGATGGAAAAAAATTTAATCAATGTCATTGCAGTTTTCATAATCCCTTTTTTTAATGCATTACTTTGTCAATGATTTCCATTGTCTTACGATACAGACTCTACAAATCTTTTAAAAACTAAAATTCACACTGTAATTCTCTTGTGTTTATGATATCCATGCTATTTTCCTAATGACTACTTTTCACTGATCTCTGAAAAAATTATGCGGAAAGAAACAAATTTTTATCGTTGTTAGTGAAGTTTCTTGTGTTTATGATATCCATGCTATTTTCCTAATGACTACTTTTCACTGGATCTCTGAAAATATTATAGCTGAAAGAAACAAATTTTTATCGTTGTTAGTGAAGTTTAAATAATCTTCCTTTAAATGCATCATTTTGTTGATGGTTTCCATTATCTTGTGATCCAGAGGCTAGAAATCTTTTAGGAGCATGTCTTGACTTACTATAAACTTTCGTTTTATTTATTCTTCATCATGCTTTGTAACTAGATGTTCATATAATTATTTATCACTTTCTCTTTCACAAATAAAGTTCAGGCTAGCATTATTATTTTGATTTTATGCTCCAAGGATTGACTAATATATTCTGGATAACTATGCTGGAAAATATATTATAAAACTTCCACTCTTCTGCATGCTATATTTTCTTTTTAAGTTATAAAAGAATCCGTATTCTGATAAGCTATTAATTATTTAGCCATCATATACTTTAAGGGTGTCTGTACAATTTCTACAATTGCTAGACAAGGTTCGTTACAGGGACATAAGTCTTTAACATAATAAGCTGAAATGAGTTACAGAATTAGTTACTCGAATTATATTGAGCTTTTCAATTATATGTGGATTTCTCACAGAAGGACAGCAAACTTTCATAAAGATGAGCAACTATAAATTGGGTGTAGAAGTTGCAAGTGCCCATGACCTCATGCCTAAGGATGGGCAGGGTTCGTCCAATCCATGTGTGGAGCTTCATTTTGATGGTCAGAAGTTCCGTACAACAATCAAAGAAAAAGATCTTAATCCTGTATGGAATGAGTGCTTCTACTTCAACATTGCAGATCCTACCTTGCTCCCTGAGCTTGCTCTTGAAGCTTCTGTGTACAACATGAACAAAGCCACACATTCCAGGTCATTCCTTGGCAAGGTTCGCATTTCTGGAACCTCTTTTGTACACCTTGCTGATGCTGTTGTACTCCATTTTCCACTGGAAAAACGTGGAATATTCTCACGCATAAAAGGAGAACTTGGACTTAAAGTGTTCCTCATTGATGACCCTTCTATAAAAGCTTCTAATCCTCTCCCAGCTACCGATCCTTATATGAGCAATGTCTCTCCAAGTTTAGCTCATGAAGTTCCTTCCCAAGTCCCCCCAGTTATTCATACAAATCCACCTGCAGAAAACAGACATGAGTCAAGGCATACCTTTCATAGTATCCCAAAAGAGGTCTATGAGCATCACTCATCTGCTCCAATCAGTGAACCAGTTAGGCATGTGGCGGATCCTATGAAACCTGAGCCTCCACCTCCCAGAATTGTCAGGATGTACTCAGGACCATCCTCACAACAGCCAGTGGACTTTGCTCTAAAAGAAACTAACCCTTTCCTGGGTGGGGGCCAGATTGTTGGAGGCCGTGTTATTCGTGCTGAGAAGCCTTCTAGTACGTATGATCTTGTGGAGCAAATGCACTATCTTTTTGTTCGTGTTGTGAAGGCGCGAGATTTACCGACCATGGATATTACTGGAAGCCTTGATCCTTATGTTGAAGTGAGAGTAGGTAATTACAAGGGAATCACAAAACATTTTGAGAAGAATCAGAACCCGGAATGGAATGAAGTATTTGCATTTGCTAGGGAAAGGATGCAGGCATCAATTCTTGAAGTTGTGGTCAAAGACAAAGATCTGCTCAAGGATGACTTTGTTGGATTGGTACGTCTTGATTTAAATGATGTTCCCATACGTGTTCCACCAGATAGCCCATTGGCTCCAGAGTGGTATCGGCTGGAGGACAAGAAAGGTGAAAAAACAAAGGGTGAACTCATGTTCGCAGTTTGGATAGGAACCCAAGCGGATGAAGCATTTCCAGAGGCATGGCACTCCGATGCAGCTGCACCTATTGATGCCTCTGCTGTTGGCTCTCACATCAGGTCAAAAGTGTATCATGCACCTAGGCTGTGGTATGTTCGTGTCAACATTGTCGAGGCACAAGATGTTATCCTCGCTGATAAGACCCGCTTTCCTGATGTTTATGTTAAGGCGCAGCTAGGAAATCAGGTGTTGAGGACAAGAACAGTTCAGGCACGAACATTTAATGCTTTCTGGAATGAAGACCACATGTTTGTGGCTGCTGAACCATTTGAGGATCACCTCATTCTTTCTGTGGAAGATCGTGTGGGGCCAAACAAAGACGAGGTGATCGGTCGTGTTGTTATTCCTTTGGCATTAATTGAGAAGCGAGCTGATGATCGCATTGTCCATGGTCGGTGGTTCAATCTTGAGAGGCCTGTTGCAATTGATGTGGATCAGATCAAGAAGGATAAATTTTCTAGCAGGATTCACCTCCGTGTGTGTTTGGATGGAGGATATCATGTGCTTGATGAGTCCACCCACTACAGTAGCGACCTTAGACCAACAGCAAAGCAGCTTTGGAAGCCATCGATTGGGTTGCTTGAGCTTGGCATACTTAAAGCAGAAGGGCTTCATCCTATGAAGACCCGAGAAGGAAAGGGGACATCAGATACCTATTGTGTAGCCAAGTATGGCCAGAAATGGGTGCGGACCCGTACCATCATGAATGTTCTATCCCCGAGATACAATGAGCAGTATACATGGGAAGTTTTTGATCCAGATACAGTTCTTACAGTTGGTGTCTTTGACAATTGCCAATTAGGAGAGAAGAGTCCTAATGGTAACAAAGATGCTACAATCGGCAAGGTTCGCATTCGTCTTTCAACCCTCGAAACAGGCCGTGTGTACACACATGCATACCCTCTTCTTGTTTTACATCCTTCTGGTGTCAAAACAGGGCGAGCTCCACCTTGCTTTACGGTTCTCGTCGACATCATTGATTAACATGATGCGTATAAACTAGCAATGAATAATTAATTTAGCAAATTTAGTATTTTCGTGTTTTTTACATAATATACTTTGATCGTGTCATCTTAAATAAATCAGACTACTTAGTTTTGTGGTTATATTAATTTGTATTTAAAATATTATGCTAGATTTTTATTTAAACTTTAAACTTGTGGTATATTTATATATTAATCTTGCAATAAATGTCTCAATTCTACTTGTGTTCCTTCACTTTTATAAGTTACAGCTAAGAACATGTGTCCATGATTCAAAAAGCTTATCCAACTTGCAATCTCACGGATTTTTTTTTGCACACTCCTTTTACATCAAATAATATTTTCTTTTTTACAACAAAAAGTGATTATTTCCTCGAGGGTATATGCCCGTCGAGAATTAATCTCTTATTCCATTATTGTAAGTCTGTCACTCTCTAACCAACTAACCAACCCTGTGGGAATAAAATTTTCTTTTTTCTTGAACATATATCTCTTCTACCTATATATCTATTTATTAGATCACTAACAATCATTTTTTTTATAATTCAGGTGTCTCATTCTTGCAATCTGATTAATCTTGGAGTTGGATGTTCTAATCCCACAAATCGCCCACCAAACACACTCGGAAGCACGTGCAACTCCTCGCCTAGCAATCATGTTCCAGATTTTTCATCTTACTGAGAAAAATATAATGCAATGCACCATACCTAGGATACGAACTATGAGTACTTAAGTAGCCCCGTAAGCACCTTGCGCACTATTGCTTGGGGTCTAACGATCATTCTTTTAGTACATTACACCTCTATTAATCATTGATTTTTGTTGAGGATTATTTGTCTCCGGGGCAATGGTGCAACGGTAGGACATCCGGGTTGTGACTCAGGAATCCACGGTTCGATCCCCAGCTACGGCATATTTGCAAGAATTTTCTTCCAAATGGGGAACGCAATCAAAGGATGCTGGGCATCTGGATTGGCTGCCGTATGCGCTTCCCGATTTACCCTAATGGTCGGTGGGAAACTTCCGTGGGACCGAGCCGACCACCCCCAGGGATTGAGTCCATGAGATTGACTGGGATTTATCATTGTTGAGGATTATTTGATCTCCAATAGCACATGTTGCCAATTAGTTTAATTAGACAAGCAAGCGAGTTATCTTCATCAAAGTGTGTTCATCCTAACTATCTGGCGTGAGCCACAAACAAGCTAGTTAGTATTATCAACATAACTTATTATACATGGCAAGTTTTTTTTTCAGAAAAGAAAAATAGAAACTACAGGAAGAACGAATGGAAACGAAGTAAACAAAATAATAATTATAATAATCAAAGAAACAATTAATAAGCTACACACACATACAATGCATACATGTATACATACATAATCAACTATGCTATATCTCAACTTCAAATAACCTTTATATGCTTCTTCAGGATAAGCGTGGCTAATTTTCCATTCTTTATTTGGAGGTCATCTTCCAATTGAAACGACGATAATTTTTCCTTGAAATTAATTAATTCACCTTCTCCTGCTCTGCAAGGAAAGTTCTTAATTACTACTAGCTAGGCCAAAGTCCCTGCAGCCGTTCTGGTTAGAACTCCTTGGTTGATGATGCCTTCATGGATTAATTCATCTAAATACACATGAGTTCATAAATTAGGGAACAAGATGATCACCACATTGGAGAAGTCTTAATCGTTTGAATCTTACTCGTTGGGGATTTGAAAACATAAAAACATGCACCGATTGCCAGGTAGCACAGCAAGGCAACAAGTCCCTTCAAGTAGTGTGAAGTTCCATCCTGTAAAAGTGCCATCAGTTAATTCAGAAACATTATGAGTCCAGATTTTTCTTGTTGAAAGAATTTTTAGCCGAATAGTAGCATCCCAAATCAGTAAGAAAAACAGCACAAGTTACAGAAATTAACAAGCATTCCCCGACAAGTTACCTGTAAAGCGAAGGCTATCACTAGTATTGCCATGATCAATGAGCCAGTTTCTAACAGATTAAGATCAAGATCCATCTTGATTCCGGTTATCCAAGCTACGATGACGCATAATGGAACCTTAGGAAGGTCGATTAAAACATGTAAGTTGTTCTTGGGTACAATATTTCATTTCGATGCTATAATTGAAATAAATCCTTACCACAAACATGGAGATCTGGGTTGCTGAGCCAAGGGAAACACCAAGAGTAATATCCTGTGGCAGTTAATAGTTAAACCTGATCAGTTATGCATACAATTACATAGTTTAATTCTACAATGATGAGTAAAGACTCTACCAGCTTGTTCTTGAAAGCGAAGATCATGGCACCAGCATGTTCTGCTGCATTTCCAACTATCGGAAGCAAGATGATGCTGATAAAGCCCACAGATAGACCCCATGAATCTGAAACAGCCTAAATATATAGTTGCAAGACAAAATGTATCACCAATGGAGTTCTTGAATGACTAGAGTTAAATGTAAACATATTACTCAACGATGTTCTGACAAGAAGTTGAAGAAAAGTTTGAACCGCTGTGATTAAGGCTAGTGGTTGGTTAGGTTAGGTAGGATTGGGCTTTTATGTGCTTTGAAATTAACTGACACAGCTCATGAGAGATCAAAAATATATATACCTCGATGGTTTCGACAACATACTCAGATAATATGGAAATCACAATGGTCATGGCCACCAACCAAGCCATTGCGCTTGCAAATCCAATCACTGGCTTATCTTCAGTTACCACGTCATCATTGTCTTCTTCTTCCCCCTGTATTTACCCACCCAAATTAAGGAATAAAAACTCTTCATTTTCTGCATTTTCATTCACTAATTCTACTTATTGTACTAAATGTTCTTTCACCTTTGGTGATTCAAAAAGTTGGCTATGGGTCTTTAGCTGGAAGAAGAGGTAAGCAACATATCCAAGGAGCATGATGATGCTGCAAGCTCTCGACAATGCCAATGCCGGAGCTGTGCTGTCCTCCATCTTGTCACTTGAGTTCACAGCATATCTGAACAACAGCAGTAGAGTGTGGCATAGTGCACCCAAGAGCAGAAGACCAGTGTTCACGTCAATTTGCTTCTGCAGAATTAATGGAAAAGTTCAATTGATTGGTTAATAAAAAGTCCTGCCATAGTAGCAGTTGATTCTATGCCGCTGCTTACTCGATCAAAGAGTTGTTCCATGCGTAAGTTGGCCAAGCCACCAAAGAAAAGAGAGGTCCCGAGGACAAGTAAGAGATTGGACAAGATGGATCCAACCAAGGAACACTTGACTATCTCAATCTTCCCTTTTTGCAAGGCAAAAAGAGCGATGATAAGTTCTGTGACATTCCCACATGTAGCATTCAATAATCCACCCACTGTAGCATAAGAATCACAGTTCGTATGTATTCATTCAGTTACAATCAATCAAAAAGAGAGGAGTAAAGAATAATTAAACAAGAACAGTGTGCTTAGTGCTTACCAGTAGGACCAGTATAAAAGGCAATCTGCCTGCCAAAGCCAATTGATAAGAAAAAAGTTTTTTCAGATCGAAATAAAGATTAAATGAATGATTACAAAGCTATAAGAAAAGATGAAAAGATTAATCTAAGATTAGAAACGGAGAGAGAGAGAGAGAGAGAGAGAGTTTACTCTGTGAGAAAGCTGACACGCTCAGCAAGTGGGGTGAGACCAAGCAAACTCAAAGAAAACAGCCATTCCTGTTCCTCACACAGTCAAAATTAAACAATTTTTAATGGCAAGTCGAAGCGCCAAACAAATAAACGTGTTAACAGAAACCAACGATCTGTCATTCAAATTCCAACTTCGAAATGATTGAAAATTCCAGTGGGGCATTTCGACAAACAGATACTACGCACAGCTACCAGAAAGGAGATATTGATTTCATACACGTCCAAAATGGAAGTATTTGGCGACGATGGCAAGGAGGATGGCCGGGAAGAGGACGGAGAGCTTGGTGCCGAGTAATATCTCCTGCAGGTTGGCGAGTAGATCCCTGACCAACCCACAGCGCACCTTCGACACCAGCGACAGGTCCGACTTCTTCCGCAGCGACGACGAGGACATGTTGTGCGCCGTGCGCCCATGCTGCACCTCCTTCTCCTTCCCCCGGCTGCCGCCGCCTAATTTGAAGTAATTCCCGGCTTCGAGCGCCGCCGTCTCCTGGCCCGTTGATCTCATTCTTAATACTATATATCGATTATGCAATCTGTTTTCCGAACTGTGCTTCCGACTGCGCTCATTAATTGCTTATATAGGGACGTCGTCGATTGATAATCGGCGTGGGAATGATTGAAGGGCATGAATCCAATGCATAACGTCGATCGGTCGATGGACAAAACCCTGCAGTTTCCAGGAAACCTCGCAGGCTGTCCGTAGTAGACAGATAATTGGCCGCTACCGGAAGAAACGGCACTCACTGTAGGACGTCAATTACACTCTTCGATTGCTACGTGAGTGCGTATAAATATGGTTGGAAAGAATGGATTTGAATCTTTTGAATTTTAAAATCTATGCGTGTATTAATTTGGTGCATGAAAATAATTTAATTATTTCATTGAGAATTTTTTTTATCAAAAGCTCGTGAGCAAATTTAGTATTCTGATTTGATAAAAATTATTTATATTTATTCAATATATAAAAGATGAATTAAATAAATAAATTTAAATAATTTATTAAATTTAATAAATAAATTTGAATAATCCACTTAGTTAACAAATTGAATTATATAGTTTGTTAACCATTTATACATGTGAGATTATAAATTACTCATCAATAATATTCATGAATATTATTTGTAAATCATGTTTATCAACAAACCTCTTATTAAATTTATAAATAGATATAGTAATTCTCTTCTGCAAAAAAAAAAAAAAAAAAAAAGTGGAATCCGTAATCTTAGCTAACGGCCCCATACGGTCAGTCCCATGACCATCTGTGAGGAGGTAAATCGAGAAACTGCAGTTGACCACGACGGAGGAGGGTATTGCTTAGCTTCACTAAGATTCGAATCCTTGTCCGACAAAGTAACTATCAAAACATATAAATAAATTTGAAATATAAAAATCATTAACTAACTAAACAAGTTTTAAAATATAAAAATTTCAAACAATCACATAAGCTCAAATTGAGAATTTGAAAACATTTGATGCATCATTCTCAAGCCAAGCTCAAGTTCATAAAAAATAAATCAAATCAAACTTGAATATCAATTTAAAGGCTTAGTTCATTTTAAGTTTCGTTTGACATAAATCCGTTATCTTATCGAATAAATTTGAACAATACAAAGTTTAACTTAGTTTGACTCATTTACAACTCTGATCTTAGCATTGTCTAACATCTATTTTCTTATCTGAAGGAGAGTAAAGCCTCGTCAAGATATTCATTTTAGCATCCATATAGGCGGTAGATTTCAACAGTAACAATTATGATGTTTAATTTGTTAATGAACCCTAAATTTTGGCAGCACCTTCGTGTAGTTAACGTTGTATATTTATTAGGCCACATGGACACAATTTGTAATGCCAAGGAGGACAAACAATATTCAATCACATAGAGAAATGCTCATGATTAACATATATATCCTCAGTTTACAAATTAAGATAAAATAAAAAATAATAATCAGAGGTACTAATAGCTAGTTACTTGATATTTAGCGGTAACTGAGTTAGATTTGAAGAATTTTTTTCTCCAATATATAAAGATTTTAACTTTATCACTTCCAATAAAAAATGATCTCAGGTGTAATTAAAGATATATACGATAACGTCCAAATTAAAAGAAAACAATATCTTAAAGTAAAAATAAATAAATCATATATATATATATATAATTAGAAACTGAAGGAACGGCTAAGCTGGCACTAAAAGAAAAGAACAAATACGTTTGCTTAGCTGATGGAGAAGGCGGAAGGTCGGAGGAAGTTTCCAGGCGACAAGGATCGAGGCTGAGCGGCCACGCTCCACCACAAACTTCACGTACGAGAGAGGTCCCCAACATGTGGATATATCGAGGAGATGGACAAGACAGTTTTAAATTTAGTGCCGGCCCAAACAGTTGACGTACGTGTTGATTTTGAAGGTGGTCCGACCGTCCCCATGCGACTCAGATAGATAAAGACGATGGCCCCCCACCCCTTTGTTGAGATACCGAGCCACCACCTTATCGTACGTGGTGCATAAAAAAATTAATAATAAATAAATATTTTTTCATTCGTCAAATATTTATTTTCTTGTATTTTTTTTAAACATAGTGTGATGTTGATTGCGGCGAATGGTGGTAAGTAGTACTACCGCAGTACTGAATCCGTAATTTAATAGGCTTGCCGTACTGGTCTTCTGAAACCGTACGGTTTTCCCTCCGTGACTCAACTAAAGTCTTTTTCTTCTGCAACTAAAGTCCTTTTCGAGCATCTGCGTGGCGATGCTCAAAACAGCATTTATATGACTAGGCATGTAGATCAGCCCATGAGCCGGGTTCTAATAGATCCGGTCCGGAATTCAAATCTAATCATTCAATAGGCTCACTCATAATGCGTCCGTCTAAGGGTCTAGAAATGAACTGATTAAGGATCGGGCTCCAAATAAATCGATGAATTTGAATCATTGGTTAACTATCTATTTATTTAAAAAAATATTCTTTTATGTTTTGATATTTTATTGAACCGCATGAGGAAGTTTCAGGATTATCCATTTCACGTACTCAATTTCCATAATTCCAAAAATATGCATTATATTTCCGTTATATCCCTCCTTTCTTTTCATGTTTAAATTTTTATTCTACCCATTTAAAAATTTATTATTCTCAATTTATACTATCAAATTCAGATATGAGGATATAGATACATTAAAGAGACTTTTAAGAATACATTGATTTTGATTTTAAGTGATTTGAAGTTCTCTAGGTCTATCAAAGGTTTGATAAAATTTATCACAATTTTATTATAAGTCTAGAACAATAATGCTTACTAACCAACACTATCAATGGGTTTTTAGGACTCCTCTGATTTGAAAAATATCAAACTTTTAAATTTTTGAATGGTGTAGGTTCACTAATCAATTTCATCCAAAACTAATGATAAGCTTAGAGAACTCCGAATCACTTCAAACTAAAATTAATATATTCTTGAAAGTCTCCTTAATGTATTCATGCTCTCAAACTTCAATTTGATAACATAAATTAAGAGTAATGAATTTTTAAACTTACAAAGACGTGATAAAATTTATCACAAATTCATTATAAAGTTTAGGATAATGATACTCACTAATCAATACCATCAATGAGTTTCTAGGACTCCTCTGGTTTAAAAAATATTAAATTTTTAAATTTTTGAATGGTGTATATTCATTAGTCAGTTTCGTCTGAAACTGACTAATGGACCTAGAGAACTCTAAATTATTCAAACAAAAACTAATATACTCCTACAAAACTCTTTGATGTATTTCATGCCCTCATATTTAAATTCAGCAATATAAATTGAGAGTAGTAAATTTTTGAATGAGTTAAAATAATTTGAATGTGGAAAGAAAAATTTTAAACATAATATTAATATGATAAAAAAAATCATTGGTATTAAAAAAACAAAAATATTTAGGTTTAATATAATATTATTCTTAATTTACTTTGATTCTTAACTTTTCATAAGCTAACACTCCTTAATGATTAAATGAAAACAATGTCAGATAGAATAGTGATTATTTTGGAGACGGAAGATTAGAGGAGAATTATGAAGAGAATAAGTTCGAGAAATTAAGAAAAATGAGAAAAAAGTTATGATAGTGTCACCTCTAGAGTTTTTGCTAAAAAAGAAAATTTTTATTCAATCAACTAAACTGGTCGTAAATAGCTAAACATACATATAAATAGACCGTAAATCAAACTCTAACTTGAAAAAGTTAAAAATACTAAATAATCCTAAAAATAGAAAATTATTATAAATAGTAAAAAATAAATTTGGAGTCGCGGATAAAGCACTAAACGATATCAGATGGGGTCGAAAGTGGGTCAGTATAGGATTTTATCCTATACCGAATAAAGGTCTTTGAAAGAGCTTTGATTAGTAACCGGTCGTGCCTCGTTTTGATATTCGAGTCATAAGTTATAATCCGTTGAAGTTCAACTCTTCATGCGTCACCCCATATCAATCACCCTAAGTTGAAAAGAACTCATCCTCGAGTTTATAGAAGTATCATCAACATCCACCAAACACGGACTCAAGTGCTTCACATTGAAAACGTCAAAAGTCTTCAAGTGACTCAGAATGCGCAACCTGTATGTATTATCATTGATCTTCTACAGTATCTCACACGACCCAATCTTTCAATCTTTAAGTTTATTATAATTGCCAACCGGGAAACTATCACGAGTCAATACTGCCGAAACATAATTACCCATATCAAAAAGTACCTGACGACGAT
>NW_027430620.1:0-6980 GCF_044706935.1 Curcuma longa | reverse complement strand
TAGCCTCTCAGATCTATCTCTTTTTCCTTTCATTTCACAAACAAGCAAATCACAAAAAATGATGGTGAGCTCGGACACGCAACTGAGATAGCCTCTTAGATCTTTCTCTATCTCCTCCCATTTCCCAAATGAATTACACAAGTAAGCAGAGGTGAGCTCGACCACCGCGGGGAAACCTGCCAAGCTCGACACCGAGCTCGACTTTCTAGCAAGCAAAAGAGAAAATAATAGAGCTCGACAGTGAGCTCGATCTTCCTATCAAGCAGAGGAGAAAACAACACGGGCTTGATCCACAGCGATCTGGTTTTGCCTAAGGCAAAATCTACTCTATTCCGCAAACCTACCGAACTCGACCTCAAGCTCGGCCACTTGACATAGCTCTGTCACATGGTGTAACGACCCGGTCCGTCCGCCCGTGGGAATTCTACTTATCCTCATGATTTTTCTGTGGGTCATGGGCCGTCGACCACCGTGCCGTTACCTACTAGGACTTTCCACCCCTATCCAGTGAATTTTTGTTCCCCAGATCGAACTCTAACAGCCTAGGGCTAAAGTACTAAAGTTCCTTGAATCTGGTACTTTAGTACTTTAGCCTGCAGGTCTAGAGTTCGAATCTGGGGAAGACAAAAATTCACTGGGTAGGGGTGGGAAAGTCCTAGTAGGTAACGGCACGGTCGATGGTCGACGACCCATGACCCACAGAAAAATAGGGGTTGGGATAAGTAGAATTCCCACGGGCGAACGGGCCGGATCGTTACACATGGTCTCGACCATTCGCCCTCTTGGCCTTCTGACCTCTTAGTGACTCTACCTTTCGACCACTCATCTGCTTAACCACTCGGCACATCATCCCAGTATCTCAACATCTCAGCCGAAATCTCATCCTCAAAGTCCCTTCTGTCGAAATTATATGATTGTATATAACTCAATACAGTCTAGTCAGCCGATTTACGCTTCCTTCGACTAGACTTGAAGGGGAAGCTTGTGATGCAACAGAATCCTAGAATCCTACTGCTCATGCGTGGCACATATAGTCAAAAATCAAGTTGATCTGTTGAGTCAAAAGTCAAGAGAAAATAAAACTTATCCGAAGACTTACATGTGAAAACCTCAATCATTTCGACAACCTCAGCAGCTCAGCAGCCCGACCTCTCTCTAATCTCAGTATACTTCCTTAAGCATGTGCCAAGCTCCCCTCACGACCTCTATTTGTTTCCTCAAGCATGTGTCGAGCTCTCTCTAATCTCAGCTGGTTTTCTTCAAAGCATACGCAGAATTCATGTCATAACTTCTACACACCTCCAGCATCACGTGCCGAGCTCATGACTTGGTCCCGGCCTCACGAGCCGACCTCATGACTTGGTCCTGATCTCACGAGTCGACGTCATGCCTTGGCCTGGCCTCACGAGCCGACCTCATGCCTTGGTCCCAACCTCACGAAGCCGACCTCATGATTTGATCATCACACATTCAGGTCAGCTTGGCAACACATAGGGTCAGCCCGACCATACGCTTAGGTGAGCTCGGCCATACGCTCAGGTCAACTCGGCCTCACACTCAGTTCAGCTCGGCCATTCATATAGCTCGGCCTCACGCTCAGCTCAGCTCGACGATTTATACAGCTCGGCCACATGCTCTCACAGCTCAGCCACTAATAAAGTTCAGCCACATATCTCCGACCTCACGCATCAGGTCAGCCACCAATGGGTAATTACGCTGACTCCTTCTCCTTGGCTCAGACTTATCAGTTCATCCAAAAGGATAAGGACGGTGACCAAGTTCCCAAACTTGGTCCCCTAAATTCCGCACACTTATCTGCACAACCGTCAAATAAAGATAATCAATCTTGCTGAGCCATTGGATGTTTGGAAACTGTTAGAGATCATACCGTTAAGGGCACAGTAACAGCCAATCACACGCATCCAGATCCAAAGGTCACGCTTTCTCTGCTGCTATATAAACCTCGCAGGTATGAAAGGAAAGGGGATCAAATTCTTTTGCATGTACTTTTTCTCTCTTCTTTGTTCTCTTCTGACTTGAGCGTCGGAGTGGCCTCGTCGGAAATCCTCGGCGCCCTGCTAACTGGCTCGTTAGTTCTTCTTCCTCAGGTGCTTCTCGTCGGCGGGATCAACGAAGGTTGAGGTGACATCTTATTGACTGGTGGCCTGGTTTGATCATCGTCGACATCGAGCCGGAACAATATGTAACAAAAAGGCTCAAGTTATTGAATCAACAAAAGTTATCATGATATCAAAACCCTCATTTCATGAGTTTTAGAATTTTTATTGTTCTTTTGGAGTTTTAGGTCATTGTAGATTACAAGCTTAGTTTGGTTTCATCAATATTTTGGTTAAGGTTGCTTAATATTTTGGAAGGAGAAAAAGCTCATTATCCTGGTAATTTTTCTTTGTTGTCGTATTGGGTTGCTTGTCTCTCTACTTGCGTGTTTTTCTTGAAAATGGTTGACAACAATTCTGAGTTTTATGTTAAATTTATGAGAAAAAATTATTCAAACGGGAATTTCAATTTCGATTATATATTGATGACACTGATCCAACCTCCTACAGATGCTACTCAATTAGTCCAATGGAAGATTAAAGATACTAAGGTGATGTCTTAGATTATTGGATCATGTGATCCTCAAATTATTTTTGACTCATGCCCTTATAAAACTGCTCAAATAATGTGGGAATATTTTTTTAAAAAAACTTTACAATCAAATAAATTCAGTTAGAATATTTCAATTGGAATGTGAGGTTGTAAATTATACACAAGGGAATCTATCTATTTAGGAGTACTATTCTGGTTTTCAAAATTTAGGAGCTGAATTTTCTAATATAATTTGTACTAATGTGTCTAAAAATTCTATAGTTGATGTATTGGTTGTAGATGAGATTAGCAAAGGTGATCAATTTTTGATGAAGCTTTGATCAGATTTTGAAAATGCTTGTTCTAATTTGATGAATCGCCATTCTCCTCCTTCCTTGGACGTATGCTTTAGTGAATTGCTCCGTGAGGAGCAACACCTTCTTACACAAATTACTCTTCAATAAAAGGAAATGACTACAACACATAAGAGATATGAGTAAGGTTTAATGTTTTAGTTGCAGGAATTATGGGTGTATTGTTGCAAATTGCACGAATTTTTTTTGTAATTGTCTCAAAAGCCAAGGGCACATCATCAAAGAGTGTTCAATTCATCCTCAGAAAAGCTAGACTATTATTATTCAAGCAAATGTTGATAACTCTTCTACTAAACCAACTCAAACTAGTTCCTTGATAGTGTCAACAATCAATCAAAAGGCTCAAACTACTGTTTTTACTCCTAAAATGGTGCAACAAATGATAGTTTCAACGTTATCAGCTTTGGGGCTTCAAGGTAATGGTAATCCCTTATCTAAGTCTTGGCTTATTGATTCTATGGCATCAAATCACATGATTAACTCAACTAATTTGTTGAAAAATATTCGCTCATTTCATGATTCAAAATATATTAAAGTTGCTAATGGAAATAATTTGCCCATTATTGTTATTGGTGATATTACTCTAATTTTGAACAATGCTTTTGTCTAGCCTGACCTTTCTGATAATCTTCTTTCAGTTGGTCAATTAGTTAAAAATAACTATAATGTGCATTTTCTCGTGATGGTTGTCATGTGCAAGATTAGGTCTCAAGGATGGTGATCGTGAAGGGGCCTAAAGTTGGATATTTGTTTTCTTTACATATTATTATTCCCAATCAGGTTTCTTTAGCTTATTCTACCATTGAGAATAAAAGTGAGAGGTGGTATCAACATTTAGGGCACTCTAATTTCTGTCGTATTGGTAGTCATGCAACTAAATGTTTTGATATTATTCATAGTGATGTATAGGGGATTACACCTATTATATCTCATGCACATTATAAGTATTTGTGACATTTATTGATGACTATAGTCGGTTTATTTGGATTTATTTTCTTTGTTCCAAATTTGAGGTCTTTTCAAACTTTAAGATTTTTGTTGCATATGTTGAAATTCAATTTTCTACTATTATTAAAGTTTTTCAATCTGATTCTGGGAGAGAATACATGTCTACTGAATTTCATAAATTTTAAATGTAAAAGGTATACTCTCACAACACTCTTGTCCACGCACACTACAACAAAATGGTATGGCAGAGCAAAAGAATCATTATCTTCTAGAAGTTGTTCATACTTTGTTACTTGAATCTTCCATTCCACCTAAGTTTTGGATAGAAACTTTATCTGTAGTCGTTTATCTCATCAATAGATTACCTTCACAAACACTACACCTTGAGTCTTCTTATTTTCGTCTTTAGCAACAACATCCTCAGTGTGGGCATTTGCATACACTTGGTTGTGTTTGTTTCATTCATTTATCTCATCATGAAAGTCACAACCTTGATGCTCAATCTGTTAGATGTGCATTTATGGGATACAGTATTCATCACACGGACTTTATTTGGTATGATCCTTCTACTATGAAGTTTTGTTTTTTTTGTAATGTTATTTTCTTTGAAAATCAATATTTCTTTTCAACTTGTGATTGATCATTCCTGATATTGTTGTTCTTCTAAGTTTTGACGACTTATCCTCCTCTCTTGATTTAGTCAAGTTGGGGTATGTGAATCAATGATGTCCTTCTCATTGCTCCTTCTTATCGAGATTCGCCATCTGATCCAGCTCCACCTATCGTGTCACACCCCAAGGGTGTAATTTTCTGCATATCAGGAGGTGTACCCCACTCAGTGACAATATATTAAAAGAAACCTAAATATTATATAACAGAATTACAAAAAATATATCCAAATACTTATTTATTTATATCATGTTCTTCATATACAACGAAAGTATACAGATAAAATGACATATGAAACACAAAGTAAATATGGTGAACTGAAAGTAAAATAAATCAGGAATCAGCAAGTCGAAATTACTGAACAACTTTATGTAAAACTGAAACAACTATAACATCAGAAGTGTGCCTACGCTTGCAAAACTAAAGGTCAAAGGGAGTAGACAGTAAATCATGGCTAAGTGGGTAATCAAAATAAATATACATGAATTTAATTTTATTTAAGAGGTCAAAGAAGTAGAGTAATATAGGTCATCAATAGTATAATCTCAACATAGATAAATATCACAAATCACGTGAGTATCAACATATATATCAATAGCCTAAAGCTGATATAAATCAATTAAAAAATGAACAACTTGAGTGAATATCATCAGAGTGTAAAATATCATCTAATGTATGGGCTAACAACCCCCTCACTTATGGAATGCATAATAAACACTACCACGAGTGAACACTCTATCACATATCATGTGGGTGGTCAAGTACTCTAGGTCATGGGCGAACACACTACCACATATCATGTGGTCGATCCAGTAATTTGGCATAAGGCTAGACTCAGAGTTCACTTTTAGGATTTCATTTTATCCATTTATTACAATTATTCAACTTTTATATCTTATGGTTAGTTTGAATGACTAACCTAAGTTAATCTCATGTGAAGTATTTTCATTTATTTAAGTATCATTGTATATACGGTTTATAGGTAAAAGTTATAAATCAAGAAGCTACAAGTATTAACATCAAGAATATCAAGGAGCATGGAAGGTCAAACAATTTAAAGGCATGTATCAACAGAAGAGTAATCTAGCATGTCTATTTAATTTTTAAAACAACTCTTTCTGTCTTAATCCCTATATGAACCCACATGTGAATAAGAAGTAGCATTAATTATTTACCCTCCAATGATTTAATTATTTTAAACTCATTTTATTATTTTAAATATCATTTTAATCTTTTTTTGAAAATAATTATACAAACATATATATAATTCATTTTATCTATTTATCCATGCACAAGAAAATGTACGAGTCAACTGACAAAATTTATCCACTTCTATTTACAGTAAAACTTTCGATTGTCGGCAGGTTACCGTGCTCCACTCGAACTCATATCTATAAGTATAATACTTCGCCCCCACGGGCGGGGACAGCTGGTCAGGGTGTGGTTGCTTGCAGAATGAGGTGAGTGGTTCGAAGGTCCAGGGTAGCATTTGCGATAACATCAATCTCTGCCCTGTTCAAAGCCTTCGGCCACCACGTCCTGACCAGTCCCGCATTCACCGTGATTTACTCCCCCTTATACTTGTGGGGCCGGGGTGGGGGGGGCCGCTAGGTTGGCGGTTCCAACCTATTGCAGAATAAGTATAATACTTAAATAATATCCAATAACATAATAACACGATGGATCAAATTTTGATCCCACTGCCTAGTAATATTCCTTCGACTAAGCAAGGACAACACAAATGGCTATTGGGTGGAAAAAGGCAGCAGTTGTTGTTGCGTTGGAGAGGAAGAAAGGCAGCAAGGTGTTGCAAAGAGGGCGACAACTAGGGCTCCCTTTCCCCTCTTCGCTGGCGGTCCGGCGAGCTTCGCCAACTCTAGCAAGTTCTGACAATGCTATTAAGAAGCAAGGATAGCAAGGAAAGAAAAGACAGTTGTTGGCTGGAAATGGGCAGTAGGTAGAAGCTACTATTGAAGAAGATGAAAGGCAGCAAGGTGTTGCTTCCGCTGCTTGGTGATGGAGATGAGGAAGGAGAAGAAGAAATGAGGTTGCAATGTTGTTGTCGTTGGAGAAGAGAAGGAGAAGGATTGGGGAAGAAGAAAGAAAAGAGAGGAGGGATGGGGTGGTATGGCAGTGGCATATGACGAGACGGCTACGTGCATGGAGAGAGAAGAGAATATTTTTTAAAAATATCCTAATTTATTTTAAATCGACTGAATCAATTTAAATCTTAAACTCAATTCGGTTATAACTTGGCCAAATCAATTTCAAATTAATCTCGATTTAAACCAATATAATCTTTATCTTCGTGCCAACTGTTAGATTTAGTTCGAATCCAATCCAATTTTAATGCAGCATCCTCACTTCATTGTTTGACGATTTAGTTCATCTATGTATTAT
>NW_027430619.1:0-1934 GCF_044706935.1 Curcuma longa | reverse complement strand
CTAATTAGCGATGAAAAGTAATTCCGTCGCTAACTAGCGACGAAAAATTGAGTTACCGTCGCTAACTAGCGACGGAATATTAATTCTGTCGCTAGTTTTTAATTGCCGACATATTTATTTTATCGCGCCTTTAGCGACGGAAATAATATTCCGTCGCTATTCCGTTCTCTAAATTACGACAGAATTTTAATTCCGTCTCTATTTTGAGACGGAATAGCGGAACATTATTTCTGTCGCTAAAGGCGTGAGTGAGCGACGGATAAATTAAATCCGTCTCTAAAATTAGCGATGGAATTAAGTTCTGTCGCTATTTCGTGGTATTTTTGTGGTGGCTACGACAAGAAAAAACTACTCACACATTGAGAAGAGCTTAAATCTTATTTGCATGCATTAATCCACTTGCTTGCAATGTTGAGAAAAACTTCTCAACCTCCCATTTGCATGCAACGTTGAGAAGAAAGGAAAGAGAAAAAAAAACTTCTCAACTTCTCAACTCCATTTTATGCAATAACCCCCTTTTTGTATGCAACATTAAACTCTCATGCATTAAATCCCATTTCATGCATTAAGTCTTTTTTTTTCTTTCATGCAACGTTGAGGTTTTAAATCCCATTTCATGAAATAACCTCTTTTGCATGCAACATTAAACTCTCATGCATTAAATCCCATTTCATGCATTAAGTTTTTTTTTCTTTCATGCAACGTTGAGGTTTTAAATCCCATTTCATGAAATAACCTCTTTTGTATGCAATATTGAGATTAATGCATTAAATCTCATTTCATGCAATATTCCCTTTTTCATGCAACGTTGGGGTTTTCATGCATGAAATCTCATTTCATGCATTTGCCTTCTTAAATTGATTTCATTTGAATCTAACTCAAATTAAACCAATTTAAGTACAACTCAAGTTTTGGCCAAGTAATGAGTCTAACTCATTTTAGTCCATTCAATCAACTAATGATTCATTTAGTCAAACTAAGATGATCATGTCTCCAAAATATCATGTTCTTTGTGTGTGACCCAATAGGTTCTTGCAACATTGGCAATGTTTCTAAAACCCTTTTAGAAACATAAGCAATGAGTGACATCTAGCAATGCATCATTGCTACCAAGTGGCAAGAATGTCGAGATCCGACATAACCTTACGGTGACTACTATAATGTATGATCATGTCCTTCTATCCTCGATATCTAGATTGATCAATGAGGCATAGACCGTGTCATCCTCTTATCAATTTTTATGTTTCTTGATCCCCAAATAGACTCACTCAAGCAAATGAGCTCAATATCTCATATTGACTCATTTGAGCATGGTCATGCATTTCATAGTTCTACTCTATCAAGAGGTCGTAAGATATCACTCCCGTTATATGGGAGGGATAGATCTCATCTACATCACTCACATCCCTCCGTATAATTTGTTACATACCCAGTGATCGCCTTTATAGTCCACCCTGTTACGGGTGACGTTTGACGATACAAAAGTACATAACTCCTTATGTAGGGAACCGTAGTGACTTCAGGTCTAAGGACTATTTATACCAATAGTCACATGAGAAAGTTTATGACACTCATATAACGATCCATGAAACTTTCTCATGGTGGGTCTATTCAGTATACATTCTCTAATATATACCCATGTACCAACTTGATATCTCATATCCATGACTTGTGAGATCAAGTCATCCAGTTGACCTACATGCTAGTCTTAGCGCATTAACATCATCCCTGAATATTAATACTTGACTAGGAATGATTAAGAGTAGTGTTCTCTACATCATCTCACTATCGATTCAAACAATCAATATGATATAGATTAAAACTAGCTACCCAAGGATATTATTATACTTAGTTATTTGACACAAATATAAAGTAAGCATAATAATCAAAAACTATGTCTTTATTAATAATAGAATATGATACAAAAGTCCCTA
>NW_027430618.1:0-2140 GCF_044706935.1 Curcuma longa | reverse complement strand
TTTTCAATAGATAAATCAGTGGCTCTCACCCTAATTCTAATTCATGATCAAAACGGAGATGGAGCTCACTCAAGCACTTAAGTTTCATGCATTTCCATAGGCTTGCTTGTTTTCTACTCTCCACTACCATTCATGATTTGGAATCCACAAATATTAAGGTTTATTGAAGATGTAGAGAAATCATGAACTGAAATGGATGAAATAGGAATTTAGAAGTAAAATTTCAAGAGAAAAGAATTTCAAGAAAAGAGAGTAATTGAAGTGGAAGACATGGGTATAGTAAAATGTCATCAATGAACCTTTGCCCTTTTCTGAAGGCTTCCTCTTGTATTCCATTTCTTTAAGTGTGTTCTTCGAATCCATGAAGAAATTCTGGTCTAAACTCAAGAGGTTTCATTCCTTGATACAAACTCCTCTTCTTCTTCTTCTTTTCCTTATTTTTTTAACACCTCTTCAAATGTGCCATTTTGCATTTTTCCTTCCAATCAAGCTCAATCCTTTCACATTTAGATTTCACAAGAGATAAGAAATAGCATCCAATCATCAGACATCAAAATTCAGTTCACACGAATCCGCAAATTCAATGTATCATTGGCATGTTTAAATCTGAAAATTACTGAAATTGAATCTGAAATTTGGCTTGTTCTCTCTTGTTTCTTGCTCTTTTGCTTCCATTCTTTTTGCATCATGAAGCTTGATTGATAATGCTAATATCCATGCAAAATTTTCGTGAAATCCAGATTCGGATTAGTAGCAGCAAAATTAGAGAACATGGCTGAAAAAAGAGCTGAAAACTGTTTTTTTCTCAAAACGAAATCTTGCTTTTCTCTTTTGTTTCTTGCTCTTTTGCTTCCATTCTTTTTGCATAATGAAGCTTGATTGATGAGGCTAATAGCCATGCAAATTTCCGTGAAATCCAGATTCGGATCAGTGCCATAAAAATTGCTCATTGAAGTGGGTCAACTGAAAAAATCTGAATAAATCTGAAAAATCCTGATTTTTTCACATTTTCTCTTTTCCTCAACACATGAAATCTTGCTTTTCTCTCTTCTTTGACATTTAGACTTTGCTCTTTTGCTTCCATTATTTGTATCCTTGGCACAATTGAATTTAAACCCACTTTGATTGTTTATTCTTTTTCCCTAATAGCTTGATAATGCTAATAACCCTGCCATTTTTTTGTCCAGATTCGGATCAGTGCCATAAAAATTGTCAAAACCAGCTGAAAAACCAAACTGCAAACTGGTTTTTCTGATTTTTTTTTTTCTGTTTTGTTTTTGATTTTTCTTTTCTGTTGCAGCAACAATCTTGAAGGTTTAGCATACGAATTTGTTGATTAGAAAGGAACTGAAATGGAGTAGGTTCCCATGTAGCTCCTCCACCGATCGGATTCTTGAAACTCTCTTGATACATTCAAACTCTTTTTTTTTTTCTTTTCTGTTTTCATTCTGATTATCTGTTTTGAATCTGATTTGTATCCATAGTTCTTGCACTTCCAATCCTACTTCTTCGAATGAGTTTCAACAGATTTATTAAGAACAATCTGAGCAAAGAGAATGCATTCTTCATAGCTTCATCAAAAAGAAATTCTGCACTTCTTCTTTTCAGCTTGAGTTTCAACCTTGTTTCAACTTTGATTTCAGCTTGTTTCCACTGCATTTCGACACTTTACAGATTCATGGCAAGGTAACTTCAGTAAGTTTGCATCAAAACAGATTGTTAAGGCTTCAAAAGTTTAGATTGGGTTGAACCAATTTTTGGCACTGAACAAGTTTTTTAAAACTTCCTGCACCTCACTGTTTTCAGCATGAATTCCAGCTTGTTTCAGTCCTAATTCATCATCATTCACACCACCGTGACAGTTCTTTAAACCCTTTATAGATTTACAGCAGTTTAACTTCTTTAAATTGGAATCACAGCAGCTCCATACAAGTAAAATGCTAGAATTTGCTGAATTTGTTTTTGGCACCAGTTTTGTTTTCTTTTTCCTTTCCTCAACCATTTCTGAAAACAAAGCAACCTTGATGAACTGAATACTCTCAGATGCAGATTTTTAGAAATCAGTAGCTTCCAGATTTGTAATTTCCAGAATTTTAGTTCCAGATTTGTAATTTCCAGAATTCATTCTTCAGCTTTTATG
>NW_027430617.1:0-15114 GCF_044706935.1 Curcuma longa | reverse complement strand
TAGCCCCGAGAAGATAAATAGCCCCTTTGGCCCCCTATAATATTAAGTTAAGTTCTAACTGTATATAATATAAGATAAGTACCTCTGCTACTAGCCAAAGGGGCTATTTACGACTAAGCCTTAAGTAGACTAATCCACCCTACCTGCATTCATAATATAAGTTCTAATCCGCCTGTATATAATATAACTCTGCTACCCTGTATATATATTGGGGAGAGAAATAGCCTTTGGGGCTATTTACGACTAAAACTTTACTAGATTTTTGGGGCCTAATATAAAAGTAAATTATAGCCTTTGGGGCTATTTACGACTAAAACTTATATAGAATTTATCTTTCTTTGAGGGCTTACAGTAAATTCGGCCCTAAAGAAACTATAATAAATTTTATAACTTATATTATGGCGGCCCTGTATATATATTTGGCTACAATTGCGTAGCAGAGGAGATAAATAGCCCCAAGGGCTATTTACGACTAATCCGCCTGTATATAATATAAGTTCCCCAAAAATATAGTAAATGTAGCAATTTATATTCAAAACTACGATAGGCTCGACCATATATATAAGGGAGAGGGAGAGAGAGAGGTTGTATGGCAGATCTTTCTACGTTTTTCATAGCCATGTTAGCAACTATACTGGTAATAATCTGCTGCGGTACGAGCGATCATTATAGCGACGTGGTGAATGGCTATCCGAACAGTCTAATATGGACTCTAACCATTCACGACTACGGTATTATATGCCATGTTAATCTTCGACTACGGTATGCAAGTCCTAAAAGATAAGAGACTGTTGTTTGGCAATGAAGAGGCTCAAGCCCTTACCTTCAAGAAAGTACTGCTACACGGACCAATCTATCTACATGATTCTCGCATCTTGATCTTTCCACATTCGTATCATTGGGTAAAGCTTGATTCTGCAATTAGCTCGGTTTCAAAGCAGCAGCCCTACCACAATTTACTTTTATATTAGGCCACTTGAGGCCTCTGTCACCACCCGCTGCCACAACTCTACAGCCAATCGCCACCAACGCCCTTCTTTGGGCAGTAGTTCGAATTGCATAATCCGTTGGGGTGACCACTAAAGAAAGGAGCAGGTCTCTCTCTATATAAGATGCCATCTCGGAAATCGATAGTTGGAGCAAAGGTTCAAGTCCACCTGAAGACCAGCTAGAAAATGCCCATGAAAAGAGATTTGGAATAAGGAACTCTGCCTTCAACCACCTTCGAGATCTTTCAGCCTAATGTAGCTTCCCTCAAGGGCGACCCCTTTCGGCCTACCCCACCTTTAGCCCTTCGTCACATCCAATCTGCTCGAGATTCTCTATGTGTTTGGAGGGCCGTCTTGTCCCTCGACCAGAAGCTAGTCTTAGAACGGGAGCCCCGTGCTCACTTGTGTTTTTTTGACTTTTCGGGGGCCCGTAAGGCCATGCCCTGGTCATGACGGATCAGGTTCTCATATACGCAAATCCTTCGATCCATTGGGGTGGAAGTCATCTGATCATTGACCCAAGGCTCGGGAGAGCCCTCCGCACGCAACTTCACTCAGACCGGCCCCACACGCTGGGTGAACAAGAGAAAACCTCTGTTTCGGTCACCTTTCTTATGGGAACTTCTAAATAGATATGTCTACTCGAATGCCTATCCATTCTTCATAATAACTCCGCGCTACGATAACAATCTTTATTCAATGGATCACCAAAGCATTGCAGCTCTTGTTACGTGTGAGTCGTTCACTTGTACCTGATCGATGTCGGATTGATAGGGCAAAGGCGGCTAAGTATAGTCTTCTTATCCTATCTCCATGCACCAGCGGGGGCTTTAATCTCTGTCTCCTTTCTTTAAGGACCAGGAGCTACAATCGATCCGTTATGGACCAACCCTACAACAGAGATTTTTCACTCTTAGGACTGAATGAAATCATGCTTAGACCCCCGCTCAGTCCCCCTCTATGCCTTGCGGCGCGTCGTTATCACACCGCAGCGGATTATTACCAGTATAGTTGCGTTAATGCCCTAAAATATAGTAAATTGTCGTGCCTGTATATAATATAAGTTCCCCTAAAATAAATATAAATTCCGAATTTACTTTTATATTAGGCTATAATAAATTCTTTGCCTAATATAAAAGTAAATTGAGGAACTTATATTATATACAGGCGGCCCTTACTATATATTTGAACTTATATTATATACAGGCGGCCCTAACATATATTGGGAATTTATATTATAGTATGGCGGCCCTTACTATATATTTGAACTTATATTATATACAGGCGGCCCTTACTATATATTTGGCTACAATTGCGTAGCAGAGGAGTGAAATTGCATAGGTATCTAATTTCAGTTCCGTATAGGTATAGAATGTAAATAGTAATAGAGATGGGTCTATAATTTGAGTTCCATAGTGTGGTAGGGTGACTAGTAAATGAGTTCACCAATAACTTGAATGAATGTTGAGAGGGAAGGAAAGAGTGAATGGCTACGCCAGACCAGTAGAGTTCATTACCTAGTAATTCTAGACTGGTGCCTGAGTTAATTACTTGTAGTCAGGATATTTTCAATGTTGGAAGTCCCGGGATGGTAAACCTTGTTTGATAAGCATATTATAAGGAAAGTGCAGGCGCTATCTATATCTATATACTGTAATTCGCACCAGTCGTGACAAAAACGACTCAACTCTATTGCCCCGTTGGTCTCTAGCACCAGTCGTGACAAAACAACTCAACTCTATCTGCCCGCGTGTCAATTCTTTGGATCCACCCAACGCAACATTACTTTCTGGGATCTGGGATACACAAGTTTACAAATGGCTTTCTGGCATTAAGTTGAACAAAATGGCTTTCTGGCATCTGGCACCCAACGCAACATTATGCTTTCTGTCACATCACGCAACACGAAGTCTTTTTTGTGAAGTGAATAAGAGTTCAATTCCTAAGATTAGGTAAAGGGCATGTGATAGACTAAGACTAGTACTCTTTCTCTAAGAGTGCTCACTTATTTTTTATTTTTTATATAATGCATTTATCAGCTGGTGCGGGCGAGAGTCTGATGTTCCTGTGAGGGGCATGGACTTCTTTCTTATATAAATTGCTGCTTCGTACGAATGTGAGATGAGAGGCTTCGTACGAACGATAGTGACTACCTGGAACTACCAAGTTAATATGATTCTACTCATATGCCTGTACCTAATCTCTGGTGCTAGCTTAAATTACTGGTAATTGTAGACTTGGAATGATACATTTACGAACTGGTGCGACGCTAAGGGAAGGAGTTAATTAATTCACGACTTGGCACGGAGGGAGTGAATAACGAGCTTGGTGCCGAGGAATAAAATAAGTAGATCCCATTTAGCATTAATTGTGCGCGCGCATCTGGCTCTTCTTTAGTTGAACTTGCACTTGAGGGCGGAGAGTGATAGGATACCTGTGAGATTCATATTAGTTGTACTATCTTTCAGTGGTTTGACACATGGGTGTCCCACTTTTGTCCAATTCTGTTGTCCATTTCCCTCTCCATCTCCATCAAATTCCCTTAGGGTCGATCTATTACATACCCTTATGGTCGAGCTTCTCAGGGGATATCCTCTCCTCTTTTGAGTCTTTCCCTCCGTCCCTGTCTTGCTGCTTTGCTTTCATGAATGGATGATGGCACCTAACCAGTTCGTTCATTCTTCACTACTACAGATCTTTCCCAATAGTGCTTCACTGGGCTGCGGTCCCGCCGTGGTTGCTCTAATGAATCCGCGCATAGAGTGACTCAGAGAAGGCGAAGGCCCGTACTCCTTCTAGTTGTCTCATTAATAACCATACATTGACAACTAGCGTCGCACCAGTTCGTGATAGAGGATATGATAGAGGATCTGAATATATCAAATACTTCCTACTCAACTACTTTATCTTCAGATACGCTTCTATGAATATACATCAATAATAGGGTTCACTGGTTTTGCACCATTGGTTTCCTCAAACTAATCTATCGGTAGACTTCCCAGGGTTTCTTCTTTCCAACTTTAGCATTAATATGGAAATTGGGTTTACAGGTTTAGCACCAGATTAATCATATATATGAGCTCCTGCTAGCAAATATATAAGATATTCATATACCCAATAATGAATTGACCTACTTGAATCTACTTTGTACTTATGAACCAGCTAGTAAATGAAATCAGGTGCTCTAGCTTGCAAGTTTTTAATGTTGTGTGTCCTCCTTTATCCTTTCTTTATGAGACTCTGGCACCAGTCGTTCATCCTGCTAGCGAATCAACTTTGTTTGTATGAAGATACCCTAAATTCATAGAAAGTCTATTCATACCAAACATAACCAATTGATTCTATTTGTATATACTTGCCCTTTGGATTCATAGCTTTAAGTGTTTTTCCATTTCTACCTAGGACACACGTCAGCGCGAGGTTATAATAGGAAGGAGCAAAGCGACGCGTCGTAGGCGAGAGGGTTCGAATTCCCAGTCTTATTCATATGATAATGACGATTGGGATTAATATTCTAACAATTGGGATTCATATTCTAAGTGTTAACTCTTTATCTTCTTATCAGTTCTGGATTAGCAGTCTTCTTCAGATGAGATAAGTTATGGATTTAATTGGGATCTACTTCGTACTTTTTACAACACACTGGCTTCTCGTATCTCAATCTGTTTTATGCCCTGCTTTCTGACTTTAATAGCATTTCCCAATGTACAATAGAGATCAGAAGAATGCTTTATATAAAAAAAGAGTTGATCTCATTACTAGACTAGTACTAGAGACACTAGAAGTTCTCCAATAACTTGAATGAATGTTGAGAGGTAAGGAAAGAGTAAATGGCGTAGCCAAGAACGACCAAAGAGTTCTAGGAACTAGCACGACCTGGTGCCTGGAGTTCATTATACCTAATTGTATAGCTTTCCAAGAGTCTCATAAAGGAGAGTACATTGACTACCAAGGAGCTATTTGAACAAATTCCACAAAGCTCGCTCCTGGCACCTAGCTAAGACCTGGGACCTAGCACCAGTTCATAGATTCACTCAGGCTAGCAAATTGTAATTCAGAGACTTTTCATTCATATACCCAATAATGAATTGACCTACTTTGTATGCTTATGCTTGAGGATACTTTATATGAATCTACTTTATATGAATCTACTTGATGTACCTAACTTGTTCTATTTCCATTCCATTGGAATTAATTCATAGATATTTCCAGAGCTTTACCCTACTATAGATCTGACAGTGAAAGTAGAGCCATGTAGAGCAATTGCATTGAAGTTCAAGTAGAGAGGTCAAGTAGATCGCATAGTAGCCAGCTAGCTAAGACCAAGTTGTTAATGTTGCGCGGAACTCCTTTTCCCGAACCGAAACAGAACAACTATATTTATCTACTTCGGAGCCGAAGATTCAACCAACATCAAATATGCGGAGCTGACCGCAATTTAACTATATTAGGGCCGAACTGGTGTTAGCTTAAAGTAGAGCAAAATAGAGTTGAGGAGCAGATCAGAAAGTGCAAGTTTGACGTCGAGCTCTTTGAATTTGCAGAGTGTATTTCCCTAACCCCTATATATAGATCTGACAGTGAGTACGGGACCCTAGTTGAGCAGAATAGAGTTGAGTGGCTTTTCTAGTTATATGCCCAGACAGTTAAAGTAGAGTAAATTCAATGGACACATACCCGTTCATCAAATAGGTTAGACTTGCCCCTCGGAGTTCATACTTCTTTGAATGATAAGCTAAAGTAGAGCAGAATAAAGAGTAGCTGGCTCATTCGTGAATTCAAGTACGGGAAAGCAATTTCAATTCAATTATGGGTCGGGTGCGCTCTGGTGAGATCCCCAGCACCAGTCTAACATTCAAAACTAGGACAGATCTCGGGTCTTCGCGACTTCGTTCCTCAGCTAGCTGGCTCATTCCTTTATGGGAAGATCATATACATTATAAGGAAGGGTAGGAAAGAATATACAATTATATATATAAGGAAGGAACACTTTATGCATTCTACTCTCGGGTTCCGTACAGACTATTAGATGGGGTTCCAGTTTGCTACTATGAAATCTATATAGCACTTCGCAATTGTTCTTATTCTGACTTTCCTTTTTTCCCCTTAGTGCTTCGATGTCGGTTTCGTACTTTTCTTGCTTCCTTAGGGACGTAGGGTTAGAGTCTCATAAAGGAGGACACATTGGAGACTGGTGCCTGAGTTAATGTTTACAGACTGGTGCCTGAGTGAAGACTAGCTCTGCGCCATTGACAAAACGACTCTAGATCTGCCCAAGATGCTAATTCAACCTTAGGAACTGCTGAATATGAAGCCCTTAAGTAGAAGAAGCGAATTCAGAATCCTGACACGCTTTGGTACATTCACGACTAGGTATGATATTTGTCCATGAACTCGAACCACTTTAAAACGAGACACTCTACCGTTCCATCCTTTAGCAAGAGGTCTAACATCATATTAACTCTACCTAACTCACCAGCACCATTGACTCTTTCCAGTTCTAACGCAAAAAGTCAGTAATGAACTCTGACGCACCAGTTCGTTCAATATTAACTCACACTCGTTCCTCTTGTAGCTTCTAAGTCGCTTCTCTCGCTCGCTCCTATCTGTAGGAAGCAGTGTATAAACTTATGTTGAGCAAAGGAGCACCAACCTTAAGGACCTGACTAGTTCCCGAGTTTGCTAAAGAAAGTACTCACAGCTTTAACTTACTAGTTCGTCTGTCTTAGTTAGTTTGCTCGAAGGGTGCACTCAAGCGGGAATCCGAAGATATACTGATTAGGTGAATGTATATAATATCTCGTATATTTATTGGTATAAGAGGTTCTTTCTTTATCTCCTCGTTTTTAGGGTGAGACTTTAGATAACTAAAAGATTGAATGCTTCCAGACGTCTGGGCAGGAAATGTTTACATTGGTTCAGATGCTATCATGTCATGGTGGCACCCCGCTCCATATGTATGGAAGCCCCGACCCATTGGGATCTAGGGACTAGAAGAAGGATATGAATATGAATCTGCGCGATCAAACTAGAAGTTCATTACTATTAGCACTCCGGCGGCATTACGCCTTGAAGCAAATCAAATCACCCACGCTACACCACCTGAGACTGACTCGGGATCGGTAAAGCAAGGATCTATTCATCTTACGAACATATTCCGGCTCTTAATAAATAAGAAAGAAGCCTCAATATACTATACTGAAAAGACGCCTGTTCTAGTTCTAGTTCTAGTTTCAGTAATTCTAATTGAAATCTGGTACTATCTCTTCGAGTTCTAGTTTGTACTATCCGCCTGTTCTAGTTTATACAGTAAGGTTCTCTGTTTCGGGTAGAGGAAGCACTGAAAGACCCATAAAGATAAGCACGCACCAGGTCAAATCAAATGGGAGTGATAGGAGAGTTCGCCTGTCCTCTTAGTGCACTTTCAGTAGTCCAGCTCTATTATTAGTTTAGTCTGAGGTAGGGTAGTAGTCCCTATAAAGCAGTTTAGTCGTCGCACTCTTCAGTAGTCCAGCTCTATTATTATTAAGTGGGTAGTCCCGAGAAAGCTCTATTATTATTCCAGTATTCCAGGCACCCCCGACCGGATGCCTAAGCTGCTGGGAAAGGCAAGAGTACGAGATATAGGCTTCTAACCTTGAACCCCGGTCGCCACTCAACTCTTATGCTCTTTTCCCGAAGGTTGGACCTAGGCTTATCGTACAATAACTATAATTCAGCACAATAACTATAACTATGACTCAGTACAATAACTATAACTCTATTTAAGTTCATAAGCCCTTACTTCTCTATTTATCTATAATAACTCAGTACAATAACTATAACTCGGTAGGTACTATAACTCAGCACTCGGTAGGTACTTTTTTTGCTTTAGACCCTTAGCTAACCAGTCGGAGGGAAGATCCCTTATGCATTCTATCAAGATGCCCTTCAGTCGATCTGAATAGAAAGTGGAATCTTCTAGAAGTGACTAAGTGAAACCCGTCTACGTATATACTACAACTACTACTACAACTACTACTCGGTCGTCGCAGGAGGCCCCGCTTATCTTGTCACTATGTTCAGCTAGCACCAAGTCGTTCATTCACTGAATTCACTCTTTGTTCGTGCCTTCCTTATCTTCAGACTGAGTTGCACTCTTTAGCACCAGTTCTATAATGACTTAAAGATCTCTTTCCTTCCTTCTACTCATACTTCACTATGTTCGTGTCTTTGGTTTGAATCTACTTCTTTTCTTATTATATAAAGGCGGAATGATCGGAATGAGTAGAGAGACCCTGCGTATATACTTTTCATGGATTCCCGAACTTACCCAGACCTCCCTTAGCGATTTTAGTGAAAGCCTGACCGATGGGGCTCACTCTCGAAGGGGTGGGCTGCTGGGCTCTCGATACAGTTTCCCCATATGTTCCAAGGCCATATGACCAAGCAGAAGAATTCACATCGCACGAAATATAAATAGAAAAAAACGCGTTGAGGCCGACGTATACCTAATTGCTAATGCTTTCGTATACCTATAATAGAATAATAAGAGAAGCGGGATAAGTAGGACAGGGAGATGTAGGGCACACTGATAGAATTGCTTGAGCTCTTTAGTACGAGCATCTTAATCTTGCTAGCGAGCCAGTCCAGGCTGAGGAAGTTTGGGTTAGGTCCCCTTGGATCAGGTATGGGCGTGAAGGCTCATCGCTATAAGGGACGAACGAGAGTTACGTATTCCAGTTCTTTCCCCCACGGGTAGAGTGAATTCCAAGAGTTCATGGCCTAAAATATAGTAAATTGTATAAATTGCTACCCTGTATATATATTGGGGAACTTATATTATAGTGAGGCGGCCCTTACTATATATTGGGAATTTATTATAGTATGGCGGCCCTTACTATATATTGGGAATTTATTATAGTATGGCGGCCCTTACTATATATTTGAACTTATATTATATACAGGCGGCCCTTACTATATATTTGAACTTATATTATAGTAAGGCGGCCCCACTATATATTTGGCGTAAATTGCGTAATTTACTATATTTTTGGGGAGATAAATAGCCCCAAAGGCTATTTACGACTAAAAATACGCAATTTACGCCAAAGGAGATAAATAGCCCCAAAGGCCCTGCATTCATAATATTAAGTTCTAATCCGCCTGTATATAATATAAGTTCCTCTGCTACAATTTACTAGATTTTTGGGGCCTAATATAAAAGTCAATTATAGCCTTTGGGGCTATTTACGACTAAGACTTATATGTAAGGAGATAAATAGCCCCAAAGGCGTAGACTAATCCGCCTTACTATAATATAAGTACCTCTGCTACGCAGAGTAGAGAAATAGCCTTTGGGGCTATTTACGACTAAAGGAGAGAAATTGCCCCAAAGGCGTAGACTAACTGTATATAATATAAGATAAGTACCTCTGCTACGCAGAGGCATATAAATAGCCAAAGGGGCTATTTACGAAAGGAGATAAATAGCCCCTTTGGCCCTACATTCATAATAATTTAAGTTCTAATCCGCCTGTATATAATATAAAGGCCTCAGCTATGCACTTTTTGAGTCGAAAATAGACCCAAAGGCTAAGGAGATAAATAGCCCCAAGAAGATAAATAGCCCCTTTGGCGTAGACTAACTGTATATAATATAAGAGTTGTACCTCGGCTACGCAGAGGCATATAAATAGCCAAAGGGGCTATTTACGACTAAGTAGACTAACTGTATATAATATAAGATAAGTACCTCTGCCACGCCTCCTTAGAGTCGAAAATAGACCCAAAGGCTATTTATCTTCTCTGCATAGCAGAGGTATTTCCTTTTTAGTAAGATGGTTTATTCTACGCCTTTGGGGCTATTTATCTCCTTAGCCTTTGGGTCTATTTTCGACTCACAAAGAGGCATAGCAGAGATATTTCTATTTTAGTAAGATGGTTTATTCTACTTAGTCGTAAATAGCCCCTTTGGCTAAGGAGATAAATAGCCCCAAGAAGTAAATAGCACCAAAGGCCCCCCATAACATTAAGTTAAGTTCTAATCTGCCTGTATATAATATAAAGACCTCAGCTATGCTGAGTAGAAGAAATAGCCTTTGGGGCTATTTACGACTAAGTAGACTAATCCTACTAAATATAAGATAAGTACCTCTGCCACAACTTACTATATTTTTGGGGCATATAAATAGCCTTTGGGTCTATTTTCGACTCAAAGAGGCATAGCTGAGGTCTTTATATTATAGTAAGGCAGATTAGTCTACGCCTTTGGGGCTATTTATCTTCTCGGGGCTATTTATCTCCTTAGCCAAAGTATTTACGACTAAAGGAGAGAAATAGCCCCAAAGGCCCCCCATAATATTAAGTTAAGTTCTAACTGTATATAATATAAGATAAGTACCTCTGCTACGCCTCTTTGAGTCGAAAATAGACCCAAAGGCTAAGGAGATAAATAGCCCCAAGAAGATAAATAGCCCCAAGAAGATAAATAGCCCCTTTGGCCCTACCTGTATATAATATAAGTTCTAATCAGCCTGTATATAATATAAGATAAGTACCTCTGCTACGCAGAGGCATATAAATAGCCAAAGGGGCTATTTACGACTAAGTAGACTAACTGTATATAATATAAGAGTTGTACCTCGGCTACGCAGAGGCATATAAATAGCCAAAGGAGATAAATAGCCCAAAAGGCGTAGACTAATCCGCCTTACTATAATATAAAGACCTCAGCTATGCTGAGTAGAGAAATAGCCTTTGGGGCTATTTACGACTAATCCTCTATTTACGACTAAGTAGACTAACTGTATATAATATAAGAGTTGTACCTCTGCCACAACTTACTATATTTTTGGGGCATATAAATAGCCTTTGGGTCTATTTTCGACTCACAAAGAGGCATAGCAGAGGTCTTTCTATTTTAGTAAGATGGTTTATTCTACTTAGTCTACAATAGCCCCTTTGGCTAAGGAGATAAATAGCCCCAAGAAGTAAATAGCACCAAAGGCCCCCCATAACATTAAGTTAAGTTCTAATCTGCCTGTATATAATATAAAGACCTCAGCTATGCTGAGTAGAAGAAATAGCCTTTGGGGCTATTTACGACTAAGTAGACTAATCCTACTAAATATAAGATAAGTACCTCTGCCACAACTTACTATATTTTTGGGGCATATAAATAGCCTTTGGGTCTATTTTCGACTCAAAGAGGCATAGCAGAGGTACAACTCTTATATTATATACAGTTAGAACTTAACTTAATATTATGGTAAATTCGGATTAGTCGTAAATAGCCCCTTTGGCTATTTATATGCCTCTGCGTAGCCGAGGTACTTATCTTATATTATATACAGTTAGTCTACGCCTTTGGGGCTATTTATCTCCTTGGGGCTATTTATCTTCTTGGGGCTATTTATCTCCTTGAGGCATATAAATAGCCTTTGGGGCTATTTACGACTAAGCCTAAAATCAATATAAAGGAGATATTTACCTAAAATAAATATAAAGGAGATATTTACCTAAAATAAATATAAAGAAATTATAGCTCTGTTGGTGTATTTCCGCAATTACTATATTAGGGCCGCCTTACTATAATATAAGTTCCTCTGCTACGCAATTTATACTCCCCAATATATATACAGGGTAGCAATTTACGACTAATCCCCCTGTATATATATTGGCTTATATTTTTGGGCCTAATATAAAAGTCAGTTTCCTGCGATAGCGACGTGTAAGCAGGGACGCTTAGCCAATATGCAGAAGCTGTTGCGGTATTAGCGCTCTTTGATGGAATAGAAGAAGAAGCAGCTCTTACTGAATCTCTTTTTATGATTGATGCCAAAAACACGGGATAGGAAAGGCAGTGGAGAAAGCCTGTGCACCTATACCTCTTTCAGTTCAAGAGCCAGCCCGAAGGGAAAAGGGGAGAACCACGCCCGCCCCGTCCTAGTCTAATCAAAAACAAGGATAACCCCCATCGTACGCAGCTATGGTCGAGTGAGTTGGAGATCAAAGAACGCTTGGAACCGCTCTTCCAAAAAAGATAGTTGAAAGCTCGAAAGCCAACGAGTAGTGAAGGTCAGATCCGAAAGAAGTAGGGGCTGATTAAAAATACATGTTTGAATCTCCCAAAAGTCTCTTATCTTCATAGACTACTTGCAAAAGATCATACTTATCTTCATAGACTACTTGCAAAAGATCATAATAGTAGTTCATGGCACCAAATATAGTCTAGTCTAACATGGGCAGATCTCAAATATAGTCTAGTCTAACATGGGCAGATCTAGAGTAGTTTAGCCATTTTCGAACTGGAAAGGGTAGCTAGCTGGCAGAATACGGAGTAGAGTGAATACTTATGCCCTAACTCTTTCTTTATCCTTAGCACCTGGCTAACCCCTGGCACCAATTACTAGTAATGAACTCAGGCTAGCACCAGTCTAAGATGTAAAGATTCACCCTCCACTGAGACCAAAGAACTACGCTCCACCCAGGACCCCCAAGTGGGACAGGGAAGCACTCCAGGTGCAGAACCCATTTACCCACAACCATATCATACTACTTCCACAGGAGACCTACATATCATACTACTTCCACAGGAGACCTAAACGTACCAAATAGGTAGAATCTCCTCGGTTAACGACAGGTGCATCAAGGACCGAGTGATAACGACGGGGTAACCTGATAACTAAGATAAGACACTGCTCTAACCCATTTAAGGTACTCCAACCATAGCTCTAACCCATTTAAGGTACTCCAACCATAGCTCTAACCAACTCCTGTAGACCTACCATTCGATAAAATCACGTCGCGAAATGCGTCTCGAGCTCGTTCATGGCTATTCTTCACTACTCTTCAGTCTAAGATGGCCCGAAAACATAATATTTAGTAGTCGCCCCAAAGGAAAGAGTGAATGTCTACATTCACGAACAAAGAGTTCATGGACACATTTACGACATGGAGCCAGGCACTAGAAAGATTCAATGTATCCATCATTGTAGACCAGTAGAGTTCATTCCGTGAATTCACGACTGGTGCCTGAGTGAATGTACACGCAACATTAACAACGCAACATTAACAACCAGGTCTTAGCTAGGTGCTAGAGAATTCATTAATTACCATACATGACAACGAACTGGAAAGAGTCTCGACTAATAAGAACACAACCAGACATGGGGCCAGCTAAGAGAGAAAGCGACTGCTCCTATCCTATTTCTTTATAACTTATGGGTGCTCTACTTGAACTGAAATTAAATCCAATTGCGTCTGGCAAAGATCTTTCTACGTGAAGAATGAACTACTTGGAATGAAAGAGTGAATATAATACTCATATGTTAGACTGGTGCTGGTGAATGTGCCGATTTACGACTTGCTAGCTTGCTAAGATACACGTTAAGGGTGCTCCTGCTACTATAGTATAGAAATAGACATCCATAAATTGTATTACTTCTGAACTGAACTCATGAGAAGGAGTCTCGCCCCGGCTCACTCATGAACTTCACTATAGAGTTATAAGATAAGAAATAGAGTTCCACTTCACTAGAGCGACTTCTTCACTATCGAAATAGTCTAAATAGGGTTATGAACTTCACTCTAGAGCTAGACATGGTGAAGTTAAGAAAGAAACTTATGAACTTCACTATCTAAATGGAAATAGACTGAACTCTAGACATACATAAATTCTCTGACTTCTGAAGTAGCGTGTCACCAGTTGTCTCATTTGCTAGTGTGGGACGTCTCATTACTAACAGAATTTGCTAGGCTAGCGTGTCACCAGTTCGTTCATTCACTCACAAAAAGTAGTTAATTACTAGGACTCGAACCCCGCGGGTGACAATGCCTGGGTAGTCGCAAAGTTGGGAAAGCGGCGGAGGCAATTCGAACAAGTATATTCATATATAGTATATGAGTGAAAACTTGATCAATACAAACTTTATGAAGATTAAGTAGATTCGCGCATCTTCTTTCAGAGGGGGAAGAAGCGATGGATTCCCCTTTTTAGGAGTTCATTGGGTTTGGGGAAAGCAATTGAAATGAAATAAGAGTTCGGGTCGGGTTTCCGTCTCGCATTCGTTCTCTAGCACCATGTCTAGAATTATACCTAGTAATTGTAATGAACTCTCTAGCCCCTAGCACCAGTTCTAACATGGTAATTGTAATGAACTCTAACGCACCAGTTCGTGAATGATTCACTCTCTCCTATCTATTCTGTTATAGCATATGAATTAACTAAGGGTCCGGTTAGTAGAACTAGCCAGCACCTAGCTCCAGGTCTACACTACAATGGATACATTTACTCAAGGCACCAGTCGTTCATGTAAACATTGACTCTTTGGTCGTTAATTACTTAGTAATTGACTCTTTGGTCGTTAATTAGTTACTCTTTTGAGTTCACTTTATGTCCTTATTATTTGAACTCTAGTAAGTTCACTATTTATCTATATACTTTATATGGATCCGGATATTGAATGTTTGTTCGTTGAATCGCTCTTCCCCAGGCCACTATTCTTAAATATAATTTATAAACGATAGGAACACTTGGGGCATATAACTGCTACTGCTCCTATTGAGTCTTCCACTTGGGACATATAACATAAAGAAAAGACTATAAAGCTACTGCACCTCAACTCTATTCTGCTCTACTTTGTGAACTCCTTAACTTTCAGTCGAGCCCTCTCTCAGCACCAGTCTAAGATGTGTCCTCCTTTATGAGACTCTATCCAGATCTATGGTTCGGAAAAGCACCGCACCCATTCTTTCTTATAGCTCTACTGTGTTCGGAAAACGATTCTTATAGCTCTACTGGAACATGGAACACTTTTGTTTGGGGCGGAGATCCATAGTCGTTTATAATTCACGACATGGTGCTGGCTGGCCACTATTCTTATAGCTCTACGAGAACTGAAAGATCTATACTATATATATGGGTGTAAGCAACTATTTTGTTGAACCAAAACGTAGACAGATCTTCGGTACCTAGCTTGGTTCATTGTTTGCCATTTTTTGTGGAGACTCTAGCTATGAAATGTATACTCATCTACTTTCTATGAATCTACTTGATCTTCAGTCCCAAGACTATATCCATAACGAATATACCCAAAATGAGTGATCCTCATATACTTTGTACTTCTGAACCAGTTCGTGAATT
>NW_027430616.1:0-1884 GCF_044706935.1 Curcuma longa | reverse complement strand
GATCTAGGAATCCTGCAACCACAGAGTTAATCTACTTGCAATTCCTACTATTATCCTGCCTAAACTTATGCATGAAAAAGTGCATAAATAACTGAAACCAAACACACAGAGCCCTAACCAACGCTCTGATACCATTGATGGGAAAGTCTTGAAAAACCGTTCCGGTAGATTCTTGCAGAACAAAAATTTTCCCGGAAACGATCTCAAGTTGCCCTCATAGTCGATCAAACGAAGTTTGATCGACTCATTTAGATCATTGGGCTCTTGTGTTTGGTTTACAGGATCCAATATAAAAGGAATAATTTAACTTATGCGGAAACATTAAATTATACCTTATGAAGTTTGTACCCGAAGACCTCTTGATCTTCTGCTGTATTCCTCTCCTCTTCTCGAACGTTGTGTGGGCAACGATCCTTCGAGAATTTCTCCACCAGAATTCTCCACTCCGATGGCTAATCAAGCTTTCCTTCCTTCTTCACTTTATATTGGAGAAAAGAGAAGAGGAAGAAGAAGTTGTGCTGCCGAGAGCTTCGGCCACCAAGAGATTATTTTCTCGTGTGTTCTCAACCCTTGGCAAGCCCCTTCTTTTATAGCCTAGCCATCACATAAACATGGTATGATTTGTATCATAAATATGGTATGATTTAGATCATAAACATGGTATGATTGGATTTAATCCGATCGGAGAATTTGGAATGATTTCGGAAGTTTCCTATTCGAACCCAGGTTTTAATCGATCAAATAATCGATTAAACATCGCTAACTTTTTCTCATTAACACTGGTAATCGATCAGGTGATCGATTACCAGGCTGGTAATCGATCACCTGATCGATTACCTGCCTTCGTAAGGGAGCTTGGTAATCGATCAGCTGATCGATTACCAAGGTGTGTAATCGATCAGCTGATCGATTACACAGCCTTGTATGGGTTCGAATGCCTGGTTTCTTCACGAATTCTTCCAAGGTGGACTTGAGGATTCCCAGAGGCTACAGCAGGGACCTAGAGGAGGAATTGGTTTTGGTCTCCTGATAGGCTTAAGCTTCCCATGTTCTTCACCGAACATACAGCTTAAGTCTATCAATAATAACTCATTCCACTAGAGAGTTATTATTGCACTACCGCACCAATCCCATATTATAATATGGGCTCCTTCTTACTACAAGTACATTAGTCTCCCTGTGTTTAAGATATCGTATGTCCGTCAATTAAATGAGTTACTGACAACTCGAATTTAATCGACATCTATTCCAAGAGTAGTACCACTCAACCTTATTATCATGCGGACAAGGTCCACCTGCAGGGTTTACATGATAATCCTTATGAGCTCCTCAAGGGGACATCATCAGCCTAGATTATAGGACACAGTTTCCTTCTATAATCAACAACACACCATGTACATAATACTACTTCCCAACTCATCGGGCCTATTGATCTATCGATCTAAATCTCACCCTTTGATGAATTAAAGAAGTACATACTAAGCACATGTGTTTGTTATTATATCGGGATTAAGAGCATGTACATCTATAGTAACAGAGGTTTAGTTCGATTATATAGTCAGTATAAATCGAACAATCCTCAGATGGTCCAGCTCAATACACACTTAGTGTATTAGTGTAATTCTATAGTCAAGACAGACTAAGACAAAATTACACTACAACCACTCCAATGGTTTGTCCAGTCCATCTTGGTTGTGAGCACTATTTGTAATCTATAAGGAACTGATAACATGGTCTTCTGTGTGTGACTCCGCACACCATGTTTATCTACAATATAGATTAAATGGACACTTGCATAAAAACTAAATGTAAATTTTGACCAAATATGATTCTTATTTCAGAATGTTTATTTACATAGCTAGGATTCTGGTATACATCCCAACA
>NW_027430615.1:0-2630 GCF_044706935.1 Curcuma longa | reverse complement strand
AAAAAGGTTAGTCTTTACATATTTAATTTATAGATTTTAGTATTAGTTTTAATTTTAAGAATGATACATGTTATGGATATGGATATTTTGGATGTTATGGATTCGTGTATGTTATGGATATTTGGATGAAATGAATGGATGTTATTGCTTTATTTGTATTGGATTTGATATGCTTGTTTGTTACAGGTTACATGTATTTATGAATCGATCCGATTGGATCGATATTGTTTGTATATACAAGATAATCATCAAAATAAATATTGCATTGAAATTTTTTTTTATTTTTGCAACGAAATCTGCGACGAAAATAGGATTCGTCGCCAATTGGCGACGAAATTAGCAACGAAAACCAGTTCGTCACAAATATATCGTAAGTTTACTATTTATCAAAATTTGCAACGAATTTTAGATTCGTTGCAAAATTTGTTGCCAATTGGCGACGAATTTTTAATTCGTCGCCAATTGGCGACGAATTTTTAATTCGTCGCCAATTGGCGACGAAAATGGATTCATTGCCAATTGGCGACGAATGTTGGATTCGTCGCCAATTGGCGACGAATTTTTGAATTCGTCGCCAATTGGCGACGAAAATGGATTCGTCGCCAATTGGCGACGAAACTGGATTCGTTGCCAATTGGCGACGAATGTGGATTCGTCGCCAATTGGCGACGAATTTTTGAATTCGTCGCCAATTGGCGACGAAAATGGATTCGTCGCCAATTGGCGACGAAACTGGATTCGTTGCCAATTGGCGACGAAAATGGATTTGTCGCCAATTGGCGACGAATTTGGCGACGAATTTTTATTTTCGTCGCAAAAATTAGCGACAAATGTGGATTTTTCGACGCAGATTTTTGGCGACGATTTTGTTGCGACTAATTGTGTTTCGTTGCAAATTTCGTCGCCAAATTTTTTGGGACGAATTTTTTGTTAAAATTCGTTGCAGATTTCGTTGCAGATTGGTTATTTTTTTGTAGTGTATTTTCATTATTTTCTTTTCATTTTTAATAACTTTTATTGCCTTAATTCCTTATTATACTTGAACTTGTCAGCATTGTTTCTACACCTAGTTATCTTGGTTGCTTAATTTCAAGTGAGCATGACCGAGGAACCATTATTTGAATCTGATCCAGGTTTTAATTCATCTTGTTGAAAGTAATTCTACCAGTCCTATGGCAAGTTTCCTTGCAAGGGTTGTCTGCATTGAGAAGATCTAAACCGACACTTGCATGAGTTTCATATAGTGTGCTCCACCATAAAGCCACAAGGGATTTCTGAAGAGGATATTAAATTGAGAGCATTCCCATTTTCCTTGACCGGAGCGGCTAAGGATTGGTTGTACTATTTACCAACTGGACATGTCACAAGTTGGATTAACATGAAAAAAGTATTTTTTAGAGAATTTTTTTTCAGCATCAAGAACAACTATCATTAAGAAAAATATTTGTGGCATTCAACAAGTGGTGGGAGAGACCTTGTATGATTACTGGGAGCGGTTTAAGAAGCTATGCTCTAGCTGTTCTCAACATAAATCAGCTGAGCAACTTCTTGTTCAATATTTTTATAAGGGATTGCTACCTATGGATAGAAGCATGATAGATGCAACAGCAGGAGGAGCTTTAGTGAACAAAACTCCAGAGCAAGCTAGAGAACTCATCTCTAATATGGTCGAAAATTCACAACAATTTGGGAATAGAGCACTTGTACCAAGAGGGGTTAGTGAAAGTTAGTTAGTGTCTAATGAACAAAAAAGAGATTAAGAGCTCCTTGTTGGAATTGACCTCTCTAGTCAAGCAAATAATTTTGAACAGTGTTAATCAAGGTTCTATCAATGTTCCTACAACAACTTAGCATATGTTTAAGTCAAGAACACAATTCAGATCTTTGTCCTAATCTTCAACAAGATGAATCAGTTGCGGCTTTGGCTAGAGCTCAATTTCAACAACGAAATGACCCCTATTCATCCACCTACAACCCAAGTTGGAAAGACCATCCTAACTTAAAGTATGGGAACTCGTTTTACCAACAGCAGCCTTTCCATCAGTCCCAACAGAAAAATCAGTCCTCATTTCAGAATTCACAATAGTAATATCATGGTTTTCAGCCACAAATTCAATATTCTCAGCAACCACAGCAACCATTTCAGAACTTTCAGTAGAGTTTTCAGTCATTGCCGAATCAAATTCAGCAACCTACTCAGCAGTTCCAGCAAGGTTCTCAGCAATTTCAGCAAGGATGTTAGCCCTTCCATCATCAAAATCTATCTTCACAGCATTTTCAGAACTAATTTCAGAACCCACAGCAACCATTTTAGCCATTTCCAAGTCAAAATCTGCAATTTCAGCTTCCAATATAGAATCACCAGAATTCTCAGAATTTTCAGCAACCTCCTCCCATATTTCAGGCTCAATAAAAATCATATACAAGTTATGGTAGCTCTAATACTTCCAATGTACAATAACAAAAAAATGGAGAAGTTGATGCAGCAAATGTTACAACAACAATAATTCAATTTACGACAACAACAAAATCAATAAAGGACTGATACAACCTTGCAAAACATTGAAAGGTAAATTGGTCAGTTAGCAAGTGGAATGAATCAATTGCAAACTCAAGGGTTAAGCCAATTA
>NW_027430614.1:0-2597 GCF_044706935.1 Curcuma longa | reverse complement strand
GCTATAGTTTTGGATGGCAACAGTGGCTGCGCCACTGTTCACCGTCTTCCCAAAACCCGCGACCGCGACCTCTGTTCACAAGCGTAACTCCCAGGCCAGCCCCTTCCTCCCAAATTTCTTCCATTGCGTTCCTTGATCCACGAGGAGTCCAAAGCCAGTTCGTTGGGTAAAATCCAGCAGCTGGAGAGCGCACGACGGCGGGGTTCTACCGGCGGCGTTCTTCTCTGTTTCAGCTTGTTCAAACAATCCACTATCAAATCCGAAGCCGCCAACTGATGAGGGGTTCTTTGAGGTTCGGCGAGCACTCCGGAATCGTCACCGAATTGATTGGAGCAAGAAGAGAAAAATCCGGGTTCTGCAGCTTCAAGGAGCTACTGCCGAGCTCTGTTTGCACCGTGGAGGTTTTCTTTGGGGTAATTCAGTATTTGGGCAGTGAGTAAAAACACCAGCAACTACGTTGAAGACTCCTGATGGATTGTCGAGCCACATTGCTGGATTTGACAAGTTGTTGACACCAAATTGAGGAACCAAGGGAGAAGAATGGCTGGAAGTTTGTTTGGTGCAAGATGCACTAAGATCTTGCCTAGAGTTTCGATGTTTGACAATACACCTAGGTCTGGTCAGTTTGACCAAGGGTTGATCCAAACAGGACTTGATGTTTGGATGTGTGGAAGTGAGTGAGAAAGATCTAGTCGGTTAGACTAGACAATGGAAGTCCTGGTGAGTGAAGCTGGGCAAGGGAAAGTCCTAGTTGTAGGCTAGGCAAAGGGAAAGTCCTGGTTTGGAGGATCAGGCAGAAGTCTTGGCAGAGTCAACGTGCACCAGGCAAGATCCAGACTTGGGTAGTTGCGGATGAAATGGACTTGGTCAGGAGGACCAAGTTGCAGAGAAGAATGGACTGATCAGGAGGATCAGTTGCGTTCAAGTCCTGGGGGGCAACGACAGAGCCGAGCACAAGTCCAACAAGTCTGGGTGACTTGGTTGGCACAAATTCTCCAGAATGGAGTGGGTTAGACTAACCCAGGATTTCGGGAGAAATCCGAAGTTAGACTCACAAGGTAAAGTTAGGTTTGTTTCTTTGTATGCATGCTGATTTTTTCAGGAACTATAATACAGGTTGAACTTCAAAAGGCTATAACTTTTGACTCGGGTCTCAGAACGAGGCAAACTCAGATGCGTTGGAAAGCTCTTTCAGAGATCTACAAAATTGGTGTTTTGAGTTTTTTCGGATTCCGGCTGGAGTCGACTCAGAATGCCACTTGAGTCGACTCGGAGGGCTGGAGTGACCCAGAAGCCCATTTGAGTCGACTCGGGCAACAGATAACGTCCAGAATAAAGTTTTATCCACCACATAAGCTGGAGTCGACTCAGGGCTTGCTGGAGTCGACTCAGGAGGTCTATATAAGGCTGTGAACGTGCAGAAGCAACTCAATTCAAGCCAGAAACCTCCCAAATCATTCTGGAATGCTGTGAAACGAAAAAGAGGCCAGACGCTTGCAACCGGGGAAGATCCAGGAGGAGTACGTGGTGCTCGGACTTCCGGATCGGCGGCAAATTGCTTGGTTATTTCTTTCTTAATTATTCCTGTTATTATTGTGCATTGTTTATTGGACTGTAAGACGGGTTTCTCCGCCTCCGAACAACTTCGGAAAGGAGACCACTAGTGGACGGGCGCCTCCCGTGATTAGGCCTTGGACGTACTAACCCTGGGGGGTTAGGAACCAAGTAAAAATCCCGCGTGTCCCCCTGCTGTGTTATTTAATATTTCCGCTGCTTAGTTTGTACAGTTAACGAACGAAATCGAAAAAGCGACACGCGCTATTCACCCCCCCCCCCCCTCTAGCGCGTACACGATCCTACAAAGTTTACTGTTCTTCGTTTGTCTGCATTTCTGATTGTGTTTCTGAATTTTGATTGTTCAATTGATCCCATTCTCGAATTCCTGCTACTTAGTTAATCTTTATGGTAATGTTTGTTGTCCCAATTTGTTTAAGAAGTTTCCTAAGATTCGTTTTAAACTCTCTTGTGTTAGAATTTATCAACTGAAACTCTGATAACTCAGTTTTTTTACTGTTCCGTGCCAATTGGGATTCCGAAATAGTTGGCAGTTCCATGCCAATTGCTTTAGGATCATTACGGATTAAGCTTCAATTAGGTAAATGTCTTGATTGCATTTTAGAGTTTAGCTATCCAATTTCAATAAGTTTAAATTGATTCGTTTCATTTCACTTGCATTAATAGTTAGGTTTGATTTTAACAGTTAGTTTTTTTTAATTGAATTTTAATTTGCATGCTTAGGTTAGATTGATACTAAGGATTTCTTGCTTGTTCTCATTTTTATGCATTTTTCATTAATACATTGAATTTAAATTCCCATTTCATTCAAAAAAACCTCAAAACACATTTACATTTGGAAAATCCCAAAAAAGAACGACACGCAAAGCTCAAATTATATAATTTTCTACTAGCCCTTGGAAAAATACGACTCGAGGCCCCTATACTTCATTTATTTGTATTTCTCGTGGGTTTTCGATAAATTTATAAATTCTAATTTGCAACCCTACTCATGACATTGCATAGCAAATCTAGGGTTGTCA
>NW_027430613.1:0-4110 GCF_044706935.1 Curcuma longa | reverse complement strand
ACACATAAACCATCATGTTGCAGGGTGAGAGAGTCTTACACTGGGTTCCTTGACTTTTACCCTACCAAACGAGAAGAAGAACCCTTCTTTTTGCTATCTCCTTCATACCCTTTCTTTCTTTCTCCAAGCCTCTCTAGCTCTTGATGTTGTCTCCTTGTTTTGACAACAAGAATCACAAGATAACCTCTTAAAACTTTCGGCCAGGTTAGAGCAAGGAAAGAAGAGAAAAGAAACCAAAAGAAAACCTAAACTCTTACCCACAATTCCTTCCTATAGCCTTCCCCTTTGTTTTCCTTTTGCTTGGTTGAGGATGCCACCCCTTGGGACCTTCGGCCACAAGGTGAAGAGAGGGAGGGAAGGGAGTTTCGGTGAGGGAAAGTGAGGGAGAGGTTTCGGTCAGGGAACAATGAGGAAAAGGGTGGAGGTTTCGGCCATATGAGAGAAGCCAATAAAGAAGTTATCTCCTCTCAACTTGGTATGAAAATAATACCCATTTAATTCTTTCCCTATTCTCTCCAACTTCCATTTCATGAGGATTTATCTCCTTATCCATTTGAATTTCGAAATTCAAATCTTCCCCCTTGCATGAAGATTTCGGCCACATCAAATAAGGGAAGGAAACTTGGATTTTTGGGGGAAACTTAATGGAGAAAAGTAATTGGAAATTGCCATTTGTAACCTCTTTTCCTTTTTCTCCTCATTCAAATTTATTTCTCCATGTGTCTCTAACAAGATAACTTGCTAGCACATTTGGTTAACCCATGCTTCTACTAGGCTTGCCATTCCATGAGGTCCAAGGATCAATCCTTGGCTCCTCCATTATTTTTCTTTCTTTTTACTTTTGCAAGCCCACATGAAATTAACCCATTAAATCATCAAGACACATTTAGAAATTAAATTCCTTTAGATCAATCATTCATTATTATCCAAGAATTATTTAAGGAAAATTGTGGGTATTACAGGAATTTCATATGTGATATACAAATGAAACTAAAGGTGCATGCATTGTCTAGTTAGAACATCTAAGTGTAGCACAAACATTCAACATAGAAGTAGTCTAGACATTCAAACATGCAGATATAAAAGTCATGTACAATAAGTTGCCAGGATCTCTATGCCATGTCACCACCACACACATCTTTCATCAGCCTCTTCACTGCTGCTTCCCTTTGTTCAGTGACTACTATTTGGATCTGCAATATAAGAAAGAAATCTATAAGCACAAGGCTTAGTAAGTTCCTTTCCTACTCACAAAATCATTCGTCACATCACATTCATATAGCATAAGCAAACATAAGCAAAGCATAGAAGCACATTAACTTTGCATAAAGCACATAACATTCTTTTATCTTAGCATTCATTCATATGCATACAAACATAATGTAGATGCCTTTGAAAACTTATTATCATAATAGATAAACATAATCATCATCATCATTGTTTGGGATCCCTGGCTTGGTACCAAAGCGCGCTTCCTGATAGTAACTGGGGTAGCGAGCCACCAGTCCTACGAGGTTAAAGACCTTGGTCTTACCAGGCCCAAGACCTTGGAATTGGTCACCTGGATTTGTTTAACGACAACCTTGGAAGTCGTGTACTAGCCATGCATTTAAAGTAACATAATGATGTACATGCTTTCATTTCATTTTCATCATGAATGTTCCTTTCATTTCTTTATAAGACCTTGGTCTTTATCATAGCTTAATGAACATTCATGCATCTTTTCCTTTCATATAGCATGTTACATCATATCATAATCTCATTATTAAGCCTTGGCATGAGATAACACATAACATCAACATGGTTAACATCATCGAAACCCTTATTCAACCAAAACCCTAATTCTCATAAGGTTGGCCAACTTAATGGTTTCCTTTACAATGTAACATAACTCATCTCATTTAACATCTACCCATGTTTAGCTACAACTAACCATGGTTAATCATACTTGGAACCCTAACCCTGCTAAACCCTAATATCCTAGGGTTAGCCAAATCCTTATAGGGTTTCTTAGGCACTTAGCCTAAACCATAAGCCTTAACTTTCATACATCATCATAAACAACATTAACTAGGGTTTGCAACTATGGTTAAGTTTTAAAACTCAACTCTTTCTTCTTTATCATGTTTTGGCTGAAACCTAACCTAGGTTAAGTTTAACCACATAGCCCTAAACCATCATGATAAACCATAAATCAATACATGAAACCTTAGTTAGGTTTATAGCATAAATCAAACCCTAAACTTCATGTTGGCCGAATCTTTAAGGGCATGGAAACATGGTTTAAAGAATGATAAAACATCTCATAACTCATGCAACCATTTCTATATTAAATCATAACTTGAAGCCCTAAGTTTCTTGTATGGCCGAACCCTAACCATTATGAAACTCTTGGTTAAAGTTAGCTTCTAGTTCTAACCACATGGAACCTTAAATCATGGAAAGAATCATCACATAGCATTTGATATCATTGGTTAGGTTTAAACATCATTCAAACCCTAAAACCATACTTTGGCCGAATCTTTAAAACATTAAAGCATGGGTTTCACTTAACCACATGCAACCCTACACCATCATAAGAAATCATTACATAACATTTGATATCATTGATTAGATTCCAAAACATAACCCAAAGCCTTAACCTATTCTTGGCCGAATCATATAAGCATGCAAAACATGAGTTAGGTTTAACCACATGAACTCTAAATCATCATAAAAGTTCATCAAACACATAGGAGGCCATGGGTTAGGTTTAAATCACCACCTAATCCTTGTTTTCATGCCTTGGCCGAAACATATAAATCATGGAGTCCTAGGTTAGGTTTAATCACATGGGTGCCTAACTCATCATAGAACATCATCATATATCCTTTACACCCATAGTTAGGTTAAAACATAACCTAAATCCATTTTACATGACTTGGCCGAAACTTCAAGAGCATGAAACATGAGTTAGATCTAATCATATGAACTATAACAACATGATAAGAGATCATTCAACACATATGAAACCTTTAACATAACCTAAAGCCTTTATTTTCATGCTTGGTCGAAAACCCTACATCCCTGAAATCCTTGGTTAAATCTAACCACATATAATCCTAGATCATGATAAGAAATTATCAAGTATCTTGTGAAGCCTTTAGTTGGTTTAAAAACATCACCTAGGCCTTAATCCATGCTTTGGCCGAAACCTTCAACATGGTTTCATCATGGTTTTTCAATAATAACATAAAAACAAACCTAAATTCCATAAGATCAACATTAAGCGATTACGTTGCAGGTGAGGGGAGACTTACATAGGTTCTTGAATCCTTAGACTTTTACCCTACACAAAAGAAGATGAAGCCCTTTTACTTATGAGCTCCTTGGTTCCTTCTCCTTGCTCTCCCTAAAGCCTTCAAGCCCTAGCCCTAGAGTCCCTTGCCTTGAAAGCTTGGTGGAGGAAGGAAAGGTCTTCAAGACCTTTCGGCCACAAGGGGGAAAAGAGCTTCAAAGCTCTCGGCCAAAGGAGAGGGAGAGGAGATGGAAGAGTATCTCGGTGAGAATGAGAGGAAGAGTGGCATTTGGTGAGGGGGAGGGCTATATAAAGGGAGTGTTAAGAGGAGAGTTACAATACAAGTTGATAACTTCCCCCTTAACTCCCATTAACTCATGTAGTGGAAGAGACCAAGTGTCTCTTTACTTGTTAAGAGCCTCTTCATGAACCCTTAGGTTTAACTAGAATTTCCCCTTTCTTTTTCATAGCAATTGCTTGCTAGATCTAGTGGCTAACTCATGCTTCCATAGGCTTGCCACTTTGCATGAGGTCCAAGGTTCAATCCTTGGCACCTCCATTTCTTTTTCTTTCTTTTCCTTTTGGCAAAGCCCACCCATGAGAGCCCATTTTCATTCCCTTTGGCCCACATAAAAATTAGGCCCATTATGAAAAACATTAACCCATAGACCCATTTAGGACATACCCTACATTTTGGTCTCTTTAGGGTTCTATCCCTTCAATTTAAGGTCTATTTAGCATTTCTGCTAAATTTTCCTCATAACTTAGGCTTTCATTCCCTATAGTCATGTTCAATATTTATAAATATTGAAAGGCTTTTGTGGGGCGTTACA
>NW_027430612.1:0-1589 GCF_044706935.1 Curcuma longa | reverse complement strand
GTGTTAGCGGAAGCAAAATATAAAAGAGAAAACAATAGATCAACGCTAACCCGGTTTGTTTACTTGGTATCCACCTCCGCAGAGGTGACTAATCCAAGGATCCACACGCACGCACACACCCGATGCACTATGAATCTTCTCCTTCTCGAAAACCTCGAAGGCGGAGAAACCTTTACAACTCTTTCAATCTCCTCAAATATGATATGAAATAGTGTTTAAGAGGAGAGGAAGAAAGCGAAGAATAGAGAACAAACACGTTCTCAAAAGAAGCGAGAAAGAATGAAAGAATAGCAGAATTCTTGAGTTGATCTCGAGCAGGCTTCTTTTATAATTCTTCGGCATCAGTCGACTGCTGGCAGGGCCAGTCGACTGATGGCTTCAATCGGCAACAAAATCTCGCATTAAAGTGCATTAAATGCTTGCCAATTTTCTGCAACGTTCAAATAGCAGTCGACTGATCCAAGACCAGTCGACTGGAATCAGTCGACTCCAATAACACCAGTCGACTGCCCAGTCGACTCCTGTCTTCCTCTGGCTCGACTGATCTTTCTGTGTGCGTCTGATTTATGAGCAGTCGACTGCTGGCAGGGCCAGTCGACTGGTGAAGCTGAAAAATCCCATTTCAGCTTCTCTTGACCTAGACCTCGGCCTTCAAACATCTCCCATAGCCTCATGCCTTCCCTGGATGCTCCATCATCCTTGCACTAGCCTGAGATGCTTCCATCAGCTTCGTCATGTCAAGTCCTTGCCAAGACTACCCACTTGGACTTTTCCTTGCCAAGACTAAGACTTTTCCCACTTCCCACTTGGACTTTTCCTTGCCAAGACTTCCCACTTGGACTTTTCCTTGCCAAGACTTCCCACTTGGACTTTTCCTTGCCAAGACTTCCCACTTGGACTTTTCTTTGCCAAGACTTCCCACTTGCTTTTCTTTGCCAAGACTTTTGGACTTTTCTTTGCCAAGACCACGCTTGGACTTTCCTGCAAACTTGCATCACACATGTTAGATCACAAGTATTGCCTAACTTTAAACATGGTTTAGCCAAACATTGAAACTCAATGCACTTGGGACAAAGATTGCACCAACAATGGTTGTTTATTTGGAAAAATCGGTTTAGTCAAATCCATATTAACACGGATGAGACTTGGATTCAATTATTTTGGCATTGGTTTAGTCTGCATAATCCTTGTGCATCCATAAGCTTGTGCTTGATTGCTCATTGCATAAGCATATGAGTCATGGAATCAACTTAGGTTGTGGTTTTAAAAGAATTAGAGCTTTAGTAAATTAGAGTTGTAGATTGATTTTAACTGGCATAATCAAGCAACACGTTATTAGAAGACACCTCACCCTTCTACCAATTGTGAGGTTGTTTAATGATTATACTCAACTTAGGTGTGATCCCTGTTACAGTTCTCGTTTCCAATATTTCTCTAAGTAGGTGTGAATTTCTTACATGATTGTTTGCTAGGATGTACGGTATTATTCTATTGCAAGTCCTTTATGGTATTTTGCCATGTCATACTAGACCCTTTTTATTATTATAGGTAGTACTTCTAGGAGCTTGTTCCTCATAAGTAAGTTGTCC
>NW_027430611.1:0-16194 GCF_044706935.1 Curcuma longa | reverse complement strand
TTGGATATGTATATACAGATGATGGATTTGTTAGGGATCATGTTACCTATGATTATATCGTAGCATGTTCTGGTGAGTGTATATACACTTGAGTTCAGATTTTCATTCCTGTCATTCTTCTACCGGTATTTCCTTTACTGTCTACTAGCTATTTGATACATGTCTACTTGATACCCGCTGAGTTCGTTTGAACTCGCTCCGTTTACCCGTATGTCTATTTCAGGTTGATGCCGTCTGGAGAGCTGCACTGCTAGTCCCTGGAGATCTATTTGTTTCTTTTCTTTATATTTCCCATATTATCGGTTTCTCGGACTTATTCAGACTTAGTTTACCCTGTTGGATATATATGCTTGTGGCTTTGTTGGTCACTTTTATTTATTTATTTCTGTCACTACATATCCATAGCCTGTTATGGATTTATTATATCATGTATGTATTCAGGGAAAGTCAATTGTTACAGGGGAGATGCTGCCGAAATTTCTCGGAAAGCTGTCTCTCGTGGCGTAACATTCAGACCCAAGCTTTGAAAATTCATAAGTAATTCAATTTTTGATGAAAAATCGTGAAATTTCATACAGTCATTACTTAGGTCAAATAGAATAATGAAAAAATATTTTAAAAATATTTTGCCTATTAAAATAAGATTTTGATATAAATTTTCAAAACTATGAAACTCTTAAGTTTACAAAGACTTTGTATCAATACTCATGAAGCCTATGATTTCCTACAATTAGACATTTCTAGAGTGTTTAGATAGGATCATGTAAAGTGTCTAAATTGTAGGTTTTGATTATGATTTAATATATATCCTAAAATTACAAAACCAAAGAGCTCTCCCTAAATCCATAAACTATTCTTATTCAACACATAAAGTGCATGCAAGAAAGGCAAATGAAAGGTCAAATACAAGACATGCAACACACAAAGTCAAATGATGACTAAGATTCAAAGTCATAACATACAAGAAAGAAAGTCATGCAACACACAAAGTCAAATGATATCATCCCACACACAATTTCCATATTCGAGATACATAACAAATTAACATTTAAAAACAATCTCAGCAATTTTAAATTTGAATGATATAGCGACAGTGATTGAGATGGAGATATGGATGATAAAAAAAAGTACTACAGGACTTATATTCTTTATGGGAGATACAACTTTCATTTGGATGTCAAAGAAATAATATATTATCACACTTTCTACCTGTGAAGTAGAGTATGTAATTGCAACTTTATATGTTTGTCATACTATTTGACTTAGAAATTAATTGAAGGAGCTAAATTTACCACAAAAAAGACAACAACGATACGAGTTGATAACAAATCTACAATAACACTAACATAGAATACAATCTCAATGATAGAAGTAAACAGATCGATACGCGCTATCACTATATCAAAGAGTGCATCATAAGAAAAAAGTGCAAATGAAATATACAAAGTCTTAAGATCAAGTTGTTGATATTTTTACCAAACCACTCAAATTTAAAAATTTTATCAAAATGCAAAGTTTACTTTAAGTAGCAAAATCAAATTTAAGATAGCATGTTGAAAATTAAAATTGATTTTGTAATAATGGAATAGAGTAGCATATAGAATTAATGGGTTAATAAGATGACGAGTAGCGGTAATAGTGATGGTCATGTGACATTAATAGAATTAGTGAAGATAAAATAATAGAGTTAATGATTTACATAGATTATATTATTAGTCTATAAAAATATAATATTAATTGTTTATGAACGAAATAGATTAAATTTTGAAGTTCACATTTTCTTTATTTTCCTCTTCCACATAACTACAATTCTTTCTTCCATAAATCTTTTTCTTCTGACAGATGATTCAAACTGGAGATTCTCGTATCATTTCAAGCACGAGATTAACTACTTCGAGTAGAACTGGCCTGCATATAGTTTAGGCAGGCATTTATTAAGCTACAATGAAGGTCGAACATCAACATTGGTTCTCATTTGGAGATCTCCAGCATCGGTTGTGGAACCACATCGAATCAGCAACTCTTGAGTAACCATCCTGGTTTCGATGCCAAGCATAGTAGGCATGCGTTCGATTCTTGATCTCAAAAATGGCGTGGCCGAAACTTGCTTCTCTAAAAGCTGAGTAGCTCGGTTGCGGCTCTGTCATACTGTATATGATAGACGAAAGAAAATTGATTAATAAGAAACTAAAAATTGAATACTCTCGTCGACAACTTGTCCTCGAGTCTCTTACTTGGTTGCAAGGCCTTCAAGATTTCCACCATCGCCAATGGTGATATATACAGGAGCAGATTCATCCTCCACTGGTTGGCATTTGCCATTCACTATATTGTAAGCTATATTGGATATCCTATGCTGCAAGATCGTAAACAGTTTCATCTTCAGAACAGTTCATGTGCGAAGAGAAAAGAGAATCCACATTGAAGAAAGAATCTCTTACACTACGTTCGTAAGCATGAACATGGCCAGCGAAAACAGCATCGACTTTGTATTGCACAAACCACGGCTCATACATCACTCTCATGGTTTCCCCTTCCATATAGTGATAGTTGTAGCTGTTGTACCATGGCGAGTGCATTAGGACAATCAACCATGGTGTCTCACTTCTATTTACCTTTGGTAGCTCTACTTCAAGCCACTTGTACTGAGGGGTGTATTTTCCTGTAAAAATTAGAAGATCCAGTTGCAGTTCATCATTAGTCGCTATATTTCGCTGAAACAACAACAGTAAAAGGTTTGGAAAGACATCTTAGCTTCATACCATATGCAGAATAGGATGCCAAAACAATTATGTATGCCGAACCGCGTTTAATAGAGTACCAAAAAGGTGCAGTGCTGCCAGAAGCTTTGTAAGGAACATGATATCGATGTCTGAATGGTTTAAATGGTTGAGTTTCACCCTGCAAAAAGTTTACAAACAATTTAGCTTCCTAATTCTAGCAAACAAACCGTGACGATATCGATGTCTGAATGGTTTAAATGGTTGAGAAACAAAACAAACATATGTATAGATTTCAAGCATGACGATATGAATGTAACTATGGCACTTACAATTTCAGGAGCAAAGTCAATCTCATGGTTTCCAGCTGTCCAAATCCATGGCTGATAGGCAGTGCTTCTCTCAACAAACCTGCCCCATGTATCCCATCTGACATTGTCATGGTTCGGGTAGTTATCAGCGTACGAAAGATCACCTACAAACAACACTGCCTGTGCTTTTGGGTTTGATTCATAATGAGTCAGAGTGATGTTTGAGTCATAGCTTTGTCCAAGATCGCCTGCAGACGATAGAAAATTTACGAAAGTGAGCAAGAATTTCTAGATAAAAGGAACCGTTTTCTATGGTATAGTTTCTCTAGAGTCTAATAGGAAGATCGATACAATTAACATCAATCTCCATGTTGCATAATAGTATTACCAATAAGCCCGAAAGTGTAGGGAACATCCAGGCCAACTTTTGGTGGGGTAGTGAACCAAAATGTTCGAACAGTGTGGTCGATCCCAACGGCGTAGTAGTAAGTAGTATCATGCTGCAAATACACAAGAAGCAAACTTTTTAGACACACAGATATCAAGCAAAACAAAATCAAAAAACAATAGGGATTTGTCATGCAAATCCATGAAAGGAAGAAATAAATGGCACTGCTGTAAGACTTCCGATCACCTTCAAGCGGCGAAGATTGCAATGATGGATGTACCCTGAGGTGTAATTGAAGAATGAGTAACGTGTGTGTTTTCCAGTAGCAGAATTGTTGAGCTTATCCTTGTGAGACCCATAGAGAACATCACTGGAACCGGGTTCGTCCTCGGTCACCCATGAGATGATCATTGCCGAGCCTTCATGATTCCCTTGGGTAATATGTACCTTGAATAAAGGAAATAAGGAGATGAGTCAACTTGTAAAGCTGCAAAGAGTTCCCTTTTTCGATATCATATATAACAAAACAACTTCATTAAAGAAAATAATCACTAAATGAAACCAATTGCAGAAACTACTGAAAGATCACAATTCACCCGAATGTTGCAAAAGAAGAAACTACTGAAAGATCTATACAACTAAACAAGTTGGAGTTTAATGTTGAACAAAGAAAAAGGATTTTGGATACAAAATTCAAGAACAGGGAAACTTTGAACAGTAGCATTGAGATAAATCTTTAACTAACAGCCCAATTGCAGAAACACGGAGAAGCAAAGAGACAAGAGGGATCACAATTCACTCAAATGCTACAAAAGAAGGAACTACTGAAAGATCTACAAAACAAAACAAGTTTGAGTTTAAGGTTGCAGAAAGAAAAAGGGTTTTGGATACAAAATTCAAAAACAGGGAAACATTGAACAGTAGCATTGAGATGAATCTTTAACTGAAGGTCTTGTAGGAAGAGAAGCATTGGTTGAAGATAAAGCTCAATTTGTTTAACACTGTAATAACAAGAACCCTAAGGCGAAGAAATCGAAATTCTCCAAGTAAAGAACTTCACGATGCTGGAAAGAAAAAAACACACACATTTCTGTAGGAATCACCAAAAGGAGGCAACTTTAGGATAACCCACCTGCTGGGGCGCGTTGTAGCCGCGCGGGACGGCGAAGACATCGCTGTCGATTGGCATATCCGCGGTCTTCTCGGCCTTCCTAACGAAAGAACTCGTGACTCCTCCTTGACAGAAACCCGCGAGTCCGACGGCCAGAACCACCGCAAGCATTACCCCGACTCCCAGGCGAATCTTGCCCTCCCCGCCTCGCTCCATCCTTCGTCGCTGCGGCACTGCCCAGCGCCCGCCCTCTGGCCGCTTAAATAGAAGGGTTAGCGAGGGGAAGACAGCAGGGCGGGGGCTGGATCGGCAAATACAGAGTGGGGACGCGTGCGGCTGGGGATAACAAAGCGAGGACGGATTCGGGAGCGGAAAAATTTGACCTTGCAGAAGGATAAGATCGATTGCGGGCGGAAGCGGAGCAAATGGCAGCGTGGGCGTCGAGTAGCAGGGTGGGCAGCCTGGAGTCAAATTCGATTTGAAGTTTCTTCTGCCTTTGGAGTCAAATCGCGTGTGTGATGTCGTTGACTCCTCGGTTGGAGGACTTCGTTCGTAACGTAAGCAATTAATATAAAAATAAAAATAAATTTATCGAAAATTCTTCTATTTTTATTATCATCAACTGCTCCCTTTTAAAAAAATAAAAAAATATATTAAAAAGGTACTTCATATTCTAAAAATAACGTTATGTCATCAAAAAATACTACAAATATAAATAATAATATTTGACTAATTTTGACTTCATATTTGAAATTTTTAATAAATTGTAAAATAATTTTAGCTATAAATAATTATGAGCATGTTGGAGCAGCATTTTAACCAAAGTTATTATACTTATTATTTTAAAAAAAATAGAATAACTCCATTTTAATGATAATGAAAATAAAAAATGATTTTTGATTTTTTTTTCTTGAAATTTTGACTTCTGTTTGTAGTATTTTAAATTTTTAATTTTTTTGGATGGATTATAGTGAATATTCAGGAATATTCCACCTTCATTAAATGTGATTCCATACTTAAGAAATTTAATGAGATTCCTTTTGAAGAGGTTTTTTTTTTTTTTGCTTTGTTTTCTTGGATCTAATTTTTTTCTTGCCTTTACATCATTTTTTTTCTTGATTTTTTAATTCTAATTTTATTAAAATAGTATCTTTGACACTTCTTATTTTGACTATTTTTTTCATCTAAATTCTTATTAGTAAAATTTGATTGGGATGATGCATATGTCTTATATGTATCGAAAGGAAATCTAAATTTTTTTAAATAAATTTTCTTAATTTTTTATTTGATATTTTATCACCGTGGAAGTTCATAATGTGCACCGTTGAGAGTGTAAAATAATTGAAAGAATAATATAGTCTCACACTATTACTAACGACTGACTTACGAGTCTTACTCAATAAAACTTTATAAAATTAAAAAAAAAATCCACCTTTAAGGTATCTTTAATAAAGAAAAAAGGGAACTTTCAATAATTTGCTTTCTTTGTTACAAGCAAAAAAGAGATGCACTTAAATGAGGATTTGAACGAATATTTTGAACTATTTGTCTACTTTTTTTATTTGTTTCGATAGTAACTACCTAACATTACCTAACATTAATGATTAGAATAAGATATTACCAATTAGAATCAACATATAAAATCTAATAAAGTTTATTGGTGGGGCTGTTTACATTCTAAATAGTCAAAAAAAATTATTGTTATTGAAACAGCACTTTAAATTGATTTTTATTCAAATGATAGCACAACAACCACACACACATATTCCATAAGCTTAAACTTCTTTTGCTAATGCGTTTGTGCTTATGTTTTTCTCTATGTTGCAATGTGTATATCAAACACAATAGTATATGATTGAGGTCGCATTGGATTTGGATCCATTCATTCAAAATTGATATGTATTCTTATGAAAGAACAAGTATTATTTTACGAAATTGATTTTAGAGAACTTAGCTTTCAACGATAAAATTGCAATATCATGTACATGAAGTTGAGTTGTTGGATCCATTTTAAGTACATGAAGTTGCTACACTTGTGCTTTATCTAACTTTACTTTAAAAGGGAACCTTTTTTTTTTCTTTGCACGAGGGCAAAAGTAGTAGGGGGAATCTATAGGCTACATGCTATTGGTCGGTAGTGAGTGGGCCCGTCGCTTTGTGGTAGTAGGGGGAATCTATAGACTACATACTATTGGTCAACAGTGAATGGGCCCACTGCTTTATGGATTTGGTTGAGTCAATGGATATCGCGGTAACTAATCATTAAAGAATCTTAAGTCACACAAAAGATATGGACAATGATTGGAGTGGAGGAAATCACTTCCAAGTCTCAAAGAATTTTTTTTTTTAATTTTTTTTTATTTTTTAAAAAGTAAACTATATTAAGGTTTATTAAATCCACTAGTTCACGTGAATATTTATATTGATTTATATGAATATATTTGTGCCCAGTTGAAATTGAAAAGAGATTCTATATTTAAAAATATCTAAAGTTTTTATTTTTTATAACAAAAACATCTTTATTCTCTCATTATTATAATAATTTATAGTTGTTCTGATCAAATCTATTATGTGTAGCAGTTTTGATTAAAACTGCTGTAAAATTTTTTGATTAATTTACTCCTTGTTAGGTGGGGTATCACCAAAACTATTTATATCTATTTGACATATTAATAGTTTTGATCGAAATTACTATAATAATATTGGAATAGCTTTAACTAAGTTATTACAGTTTTAACTAATATTAAAGTAGTTTTGATTAATGTTGAAGCAATTTGATCAAAATTATTTAGACTATAATTGTTTCACGTTATAGTTGTTATAGTGAAAATTGTGCAACGTTGTAGTAGTTTTGATCAAAATGTTATAACTATGTTTGAGAAATTTTGACAAAGTTAGAACAATTTAAATTAAGTCAAAATAATTTTAACCAATATTGAAATAGTTTTAATCAAAATTATAGTTAATCAAAATTATTTAGAGCATATTATAGATTTTAATCAAAATTGCTGTGTGTTATAGCAGTTTTAACCAAAATTACTATAAAAGTGTTAGAGTAGTTTTGGATTAGTTTTAATCAACATTGAAAAAAATTAACCAAAATTACTTGGAGAAAAATTATTCCACCTTAAGTAATAGTTTTAGCCAATGTTGCCCGATATTATATATAGCAATTTTGATCAAAATTGCTATTATAATATTTGAGTAGGAATTTTAAGTAAGTTAAACTAGTTCTGTTCTAATCTATTTTAAACCAATTTTGACTAATATAGAAGCAATTTTGACTAACATAGTAGTTTAAGCCAAAATTACTCGTGTTAGAGTAGTTTTAACCAAAACTCAAATACAAACGTATCTTTAAGATAAAAAAAAAATTAGTGCAAAGACTCTTTTGATATCATTTTCAACATAGGCACTCTGTGATTTTTATCTTAACTGTTTTTTAGATTAGCCAATTAATTTTAATATGATATCAAACTAAAGTAAGAGAACTAAAGTTTGATTGTGAGTGAGATAGTGTAAGAACTTTAATTAAAAGTATGAGATCTATGAATTTTAGAAGTCTGAAATTAATAAAGTTGATGATAAATTTATTAATTTCTATTATAATTTTTTAAAGGTATCAAAAGAAATGACCATTAGAAACCAGAGCATCCATTTGGAGCCATCCTTTATTTAAAAAAAAATATTTCTTTTTTTCCAAAGTAAATTATACTATTTTAAAAATATTGAGTGGAAATAAAAATTACATTAACTAAAAGATCAATTCTCAAACATTCAAATAAATAATTTAATTTAGAAAAATATACTAGATTTCAATTGGAATCATAACTATTTATTAATTAAAAAAATATCATATTATAAAATTCCATTGTCGTGGATGCAAGTCCAAAAAGGGCATCTATTTGGTTATCATATTTTGACCTTAATATGAACTATCATGTTAGCAAATCTTCTCTAACAAGGCATTATGATATTTTTTTGATTCGTAACATAATGCATTCAAATATTCACTATGTTCAAGTTACTTGTTTCATCGAAATAGAGAATAAACTTATTTTATTTTATTTAAATTTTCAAAAATAAAACCAATTTAAAAATTAAATGAACTTTTGTTTTCTTATAATTTTTCTTTGATTTTTTAATCACTTGATTTAATTATTTTCATATTAGAAGATAGCTTTTTAGCCCATGTAAATCCATTCTAACCAAGTCCGGTCCAAATCTCATATGGTCTAGCCTAGCATGAGCTCTGAAGTGATTAAAATAAATAGTTAACTATAAAATTAAAATATGATTAAAATAATATTTTTCTGATATATTATTATAAATATTAATAAATAAAAAACTTTTCTATAAATAAATATGGTGGGTAAAATTCGACTGAGCTTGACCAACCTATTTTCTTAGTATGTCAAGCTAACCTGTGGTTCCAAATTGGTCAGTCCAACACAAGCTTGAGTCCAATCCAACCTTGCTTTAGCCAATTTGGGTCTATTTTTTTTTAATACAGAATCATTAAAAATATTAAAAGATAAAAAAAATAGAAAAATAGAAAAATATATATATATATATATATAATTTTTAGATAATTTTATAATTTTAAAAATATTTATTTTTATATTTTTATTTTAAATTTCTAGGTTAAAATTTTTATATCATTCAATTTGGGTTGAGTCCGTCGGATTGCTCCTCGCTACTCGTTAAAAAGTTTAAGCGGGTTCGATTGAAATTTTATTAATCTATTTTAAGATAAATCCATGCGGGCCGATTCGTCTAGGCCCGCAACCCACGTAGGTATGCCCGTGACAGGCTAGGGTTGTCTTCCAGGTTGAGAATTTTTTTTTTCTTTTTCAAAATTTAAAATTAAAGTAGAAAAGTTAATGAACTAGTGGATGAATTAATGGATTTGATCTGTTTATACCGCAATTCAAACTTAAAATTTTAAATTTTTATATATATATATTTTTTGACAAGCTCGTGGGTTAGCCCGTCCAACTCACAACACGTTTTGGGTTGGATTGGGTTTGAGATTTTATAACCTACCCCGCCTCTCCATATGACAGATTTCTAGTGGGTCGGCTAGCCTCGCCATGGGTTAGCCTGTCCTATCGAAAATTGACCCGTTTAATAGAACTAGTTAAGTCTACACTCATATCATGTTCGGCTTGGGTCCATGCTAGGCTTGACACAGCTCAAATTAGGCCATGCTTGGCCTAGTTTGACTCAAGACACATAGGCTAGGCTCAACACGATATAATTATTGTCATGACAACATGTAAGGAATTATTAACCTATGGAATCTCTCTATTCATATCATTTATATCATTAGGTGTGAGATTATTTTGATTCAGTTCGATTTCATTTAAGAATGACAAAATTTGATACTCATACTTTTTTATGAAAGATAAATATGTATATTATCAAAAAATACAAAAACATATAAGTGATCAAAGCTACCTACTCATGTCATATCTGATGAAGTATCAAATTTGAGTTGATATTAAAAGTACAATATGCATGTATTTGTATTTTCATAATACCAACTCTCCATCTAAAAGACACCATCAAATATCAAATATACTATGGTTCCTTACTTACCATACATGGTGAATCATGGATGACCTATAAGGTGTCGAGCTTGCAACAACTTTTGATCTATAGTCATCTCATGTATCATTTGTCACCACTATCTAATCCACATCTATCTTCCATATACTCCAACCTTTGACAAAGTGGCAAATCTGAGTAGAGGACCGATATACATGTATTTGTATTGTCCTAAATACCAACTCGATAGCAAGTGTACACCCTCACACATGGTACAATTCATTGCTAACTAGACATAATGGAGCATGTAAGGATGACAAGGTGACATCTCTCATAGAGCCGATAGTCCCCTAGTACAAGGCCGAATGACCCTCAGCATCCTTCAGCCAGTGGGCGTCTCCTGTCACATATCCAACCACCATCTAATCCTCCTCCGCAATTGGCTAATTTGCTCATATTTGAAGAACCACACTCTAGTGTGTCCACCTCATGCCTACAAATGGTGCATTATCTGTCCCCAAGGCAAGTGGATATCTCTCATCGAACCTCCTCCACAACTGGCCAATCTACTCATATAAGAACAACACTGACTCTATATCTTCGCCTCCTGCCTACCACGGTGTGTCATTGGTCCCCAATTTTTGTTTTTTAAAACATACAAGATGACCAAGGATACCGACTCATGTCTGATAAAGTATAAGATCTAATAGATGTCCAAGGTACTACATGCAAGTGTTGAGACTATTCTGAGTAGCAACACTATGTCAGGAGGTATACCCTCAAACCTTCGAACTGGAAGCTCATACAGGGTGAGCATTGATATCAAGTCATATCTAATGAAGTATCGGATGTGAGCAAATGTCGAAATTCAATACCCTCAAAACTCTGGGCTGTGAGCTAACCTAGGGTGGCCAAAGATATTGACTTATATCTATTGAAGCATTAGATATGAGCGGATGTCTAAATCCTATACCCTCAATACTCCAAAATGTGAGTTGATACTAGGTGAGCAAAGATTTTGACTCATATATGATGAAGTATTAGATGTGAGCAGATTTTCAAGATTGAAGTATATATCAAAACTTTTGTTTTTTTTGACAAAATAGGCAATGTTGGCCAAGGAGGTCTAGTAATGTATGGCAAAGTGTTAGATTTGAGTAGGCATCTAATGATCGATATACATATATTTGTATCTTCTTATATACTAACTCTACATCAAAAAGTACATCCTCAAACATGCTATGGTTCTTTGCCATCCAAACATGATGAATTATGACAGACATAGCAAGACCCTCTATTACAAGAAAACAAAACTTTAGAGGCAAAAAATCTCATCTCTAAAAGTCATCTTTATGTCTTTAAAAAATATTTAAAATGGAATATTCCATCATAAAAATCTATTAATGAAAGCTTAGTAATTGATTTTCAGACGGAAATATTCTCTCTCATTTTGAAATTAATAAATTAAACAATCATTTATAAATGTAATTTTAATTTAACCAAATAAAATTAATTTTAAATACAAATTTCATCTCTAATTTTATTTTAAATCCAAATTATATAACAAATATAATTTTAATTTATTTATAAATTAATTTATAATTTTATTTATAAATATATATAAATTTTATTTTAAATTTGTCATTAATCTCATCAATCTGTCCCAAATGACATATCAAATATCATTTCCCTCTCTGTCAGGCTAATCCGTCTCGAATACCATATAAGAAAACAGAACTTGCAGCGCCCGTCGACGCAGTGTGGGCAAACGTGGTACCTTGGACTATTGCTGCCCTTGTTGGCCTCCTCCTTCTGTCGTTGTTTCTTGCAGCCGCTTTCGGCATTGCTGTTGTTGTCGTCGTCCTTGGCGTTGCTGTTGCTGCTGGTGCTTTTGCAGTGGGCGGCCTTGGACAGCCGGTTCCAGGCCTCCATGACGAACTTGAAGGCACCGTCGGCGGCCGCGGAGGGGTTCTTGTCGGGGTGAGTGAGGATGGACATCTTGAGGAACTGTTGGCAGGCCTTGCGCATGTCATCATCGTCTCCAGGGAGGAGGCCGAGGACGGCGTGCCAGTTATTCATGGCGGCCGCGAGGTGGACCTCGTAGGCGGCGACGGCGTGGCGGATACCCGGCAGGTCGCCGAACATGTCGCAGGCATTCTTGGCAATGCGCTTGGCTCCCTCGACGTCGTTGGCCTTGAACTTGATCTCCGCAAGCTCCATTGCCTTCTTCGCTTCCTCCATACTGTTACAATCCATTTTCAGCATATCTCCAGAGGAATCATTTGCATATATATATATAGATATAGATATCCAGATGATGTTAATTAATTTGATGTAAATTTCCCAGATGCACGATCACATAATGGATGTGTGTTTCCCAACAGAGATTGAAGACGAAGAGACGCATTAAACTTGATGGTGCAACTTTTATTTGAGCAAATGGGCATCAACTGTCGTCGAAGATACATGATTACATACTAACACAAGAATACTCTACAGCACACTCCATAACTAACGCTCATGAACACACGAAGACCGATTGGTAGTAGATGATGTTGGAAATTAAAATTGAATTTGTGATAATGGAATAGAGCGGTTGGATGTCACAGATGGTCAAGTCATCAGTCAATAATATACCACCTCAATCTTCATTGACCCCACCGATAAGAAGAACCTGAAGAAGAAGAGAGCTGAACGAGTGGATTAGCAAGGTGCCAAGGATTCCCGACAGACCATTCTGATGTTCAAGTCAACAAAGAGAAATAGAAAATGGAGAAGAAATAGTGCTTGAGGTATATTGAATTCGAGAGAGAATTTTCATATCCGTAGAGGAGTTTATATACTCACTGAAGAGGACATTCTTGCTGACATAAGAGCAGATTGTGGTGGTATCTGAAGGAATAGGTTCTGCGCATTGCTGACAATTGAGCTGATAGAGTCGCATCTAGGAGGTAGGGTATGCAACCATCGTAACCGCCCTACGACTTGGTCATACGGATTATTCTTGTCTTTTAACTAAGAATGGAAGCCGGGAAGGATCTAGGGGACCAGGCCTGACAATCGAGTAACCGCCCCTATCCTGTGGCAGAGCACACATGCTTGATTGTCTTGCTGCTCAGTTGTCCTTTAGTGAGAAGGTACCAGAGAGGGGTCGAGCCGGAGTGGAATAGAGTGATTGGGCTCGCCGAGGCAAAGCCAGATGGGACCAAGAACAAGACTGAGCGACTGATGAGTGGCATTATCGACGGGTAAATTAGGATTAGAATGGACCAGTTTAGACCGTATTTCATATCATAAATAGAGATTTTGGGCTATTTCTTTATTTTGGATGAATTTATGATTTTTATTGTGAATTGCATTAAATTATGGGAATTTATGGATATTAATTTGTGTATTTAATGGTTGCAGGAAATTGGGAGGAAAAATAATAATATTTGGAGGATTAAATTGCAAGAAATCAAGCTTGAGTTCAAATATGGTTCGAATTAGAGTTCAAATTGGCTCAATCAGATCAGAAATGGATTCAAATTAGGTTAAAATCCAAATTCAGCCCAAATCCAATGCTAAAGTCTGGTTCAATTGCAAATCAGAGATGACCCATTTCATTCAAGCCCAAATCAGTAAATGAGGCTGGTTCAATTCCAAATTTTTGGTTCAATTTCGGTTCAGTAAATTGCGGTCCGGTTCATCACATTAGCCGGTCCAATCAGTTGGTTCAAGCTCAACCCGGTTCCAGCCCAATCAAACCCAAATCTGCAACCCAAATCAAGCCCAGCACTGTGCAAACCCTAATTAAGTGGTCGGTTCAACCAGCCGATTCAAGCCGGTTCAGCGCAGGGATTTTTGCCGATTCAGCGGTGGCGTTTAAAAGGGTTTCACCGGTTCAGTTATACGGGGGGCTCCTCGTGATCTCAAAATCGCGAGCACTGTTTGTTTCTCCTCTTCGTCGCCGCTGCGGTCACGAGCCCCCGCCGTGCACCTCGCCGTCCCTCTTCCTCCGTCCAATCAGCGCAAAGCAAGGGCGTAGTGTCCTCCGGTTTTCAAGCATCGTCGCCGCTGAGGATTGTTGCCGTGAGCTCCGGTGATATCCTCTTCCTCCCTCCGTTGTTTGGTTCCTTCTTGTCTGCGATTTGCAGTAGGGGATCATCGGCTTTCTTCGACCTCCGCCAGTCACCGGGAAAGGAAACGTAAGGGAATTTTTCATCTTTGTTTTTATGAGGTTTTTGTCTACGATTTGCAGCAGGGGCTTGAGATGGCAGAGGCTGAAAGTTCCACTGCGTTGTCTTCTCCAATCACATGCCGCCGTGAGCGATTTGCTCCGGTGCGACCATTGTCCAGTTGGTGCGAAGTAACCGGGAGCTGCTGATGGCCTTGTGCTGTGCCGATTGGGAGAGGGAAGTTTCCCTTATCATCTCCACTTTTCTGTTATGCTTCAGTTGCTATCTGCTCTTTATTGTTGAATTGAATCGAAACCCCATGAACTGCTGTAAATAATGTAAATGTTGAAGATCAGGAGATGGCTAGAGAGGGGGGGGGGGGGGGGGGAGTGAATAGCCTCCCTTCGAAATTCAATTTTCTCCTACAAGAGGTTAGTGCGCAGCGGAAAATAGCTAACAAAACGAAAACAATGCAAACATTATGATATACGAGGTTCGGGGATAACTTGCCCCTACTCCTCGACGTGTCCGTAAGGTGGACGATCCCTTGATCTTCGGTAGATCAAATCCCGGATGAATCCGGCTATATGAAGTCTCCTTCTCGGTGGAGTGACCTCTTCATAACCAATCTCAAAGATATTTGTTAAGTACAAAGATTATAGAAGGAAATTGAAGATTGAGGCCAACAAGTAGAGATCTTACAGCACAACCTCAATAAACAGAATAAAACCTCAAGCAGAGCTTCCCGAGAGCAAGGCACCAACTCCTTGCACCACCTCAGGTAGAGAGCTTCAAGGAAGAGCAATGATCACGAGCAAGCAGAGAACACACAGCAAGCACAAGCACAAGCACATCCTTGTTTTTTGTTCGATTTTAATTTGTTCTCTCTTCTCCTTCATCTCTTCTTCTAGTCTCCTTGTGTCTGCTCGTTCAACGGTCTCTGAGTCTACTGCAACCTTGCTGAGCCATCTGAGCTCTCCAGCATCACACTGAGGTCTCTCCTCTGTGCTGGACCACGCTCCTCTCAGCACACTCACTGTGCAGCTTAGAGTCCCCGCTGTGTCGTTTACTTGAAAACCAAAGGTCGACAAACTGCGATGATAGAAAGCCACCCCTTGACTCTTCCTGTTCTTCATCCAAGTTCAAACTCCATCTGCAAACCTCAGAGATGGATTAACACAGCAATATTAGAAGCAACAGATATCAAAAATGAGCAGAGCAGAAGTCTTAACATGATCAGAAATGACTTAATCGATCAGGCCATCGATTAAACGTCGTAATTCTTTTCTCTGTAAACCGTGTAATCGATCAAGCCTAAGCTATAGTCGATTACCACATACCTTAATCGATCAGCTGATCGATTAAGGTATGGTAATCGATCAGGTGATCGATTACCGATCGCCAATTAGTTTTCTCATTAAGCTTGTAATCGATCAACCGATCGATTACCGTCGACCATAATCGATTGCCCAATCGATTATGGTGTATTCTGTGGGTTTTTTGAAATCTTACAAAATGCTCTATAATCGATCATCTGATCGACTACCCAACTAACCCTTGGTCTTACAGAATGCTCTGTAATCGATCATCTGATCGACTACCCAACTAACCCTTGGTTAATCGATTCACCCATCGATTAAACCAAAGTGAAATCAAAACTCATGTAATCTGATCACTTGGTTAACTTGGGTCTCACTCGAGCCAACCGCATTGGATCATGTATTCAAAGAACAGACTCTCAAGCCTCCTCTGACAATGATCCGGTCCGAAGACAGGCTATCATGCCTTCTCCGACCATAGTCCGGTACAGAGAACGGCTTCCGAGCCCTCTCTGACCTAATCTGGAGAACAAGTTACCGAGCCCTCTCCCACTTCATCCGGTCTAGAGAACGAGCTACCGTCTCCGACTCTATCCGGTCCAGAGAACGAGCTATCGAGCCCTCTCTGACCTAGTCCG
>NW_027430610.1:0-56885 GCF_044706935.1 Curcuma longa | reverse complement strand
AAGGGTGGTATGGAGAAGAATGGAAGCGAAAGATTTTGTATGCAGTGCTAGAGCTACAAGATTTTATATGGCAAGAACCAAGAATAGGAGAGTGAAGCAAAGGATGTGCTCACAATCCACAATGGGTCTGGACTCAATTCGCAAGTTGCATTGATTATAGTTGAGTGAGTACATGTTGATCACAAAGAACCATATCCCAATAGCAAAATAAATCTTTTGCCTCTAGTCGTCAATGAGGCACTAACCCACACAAGAGCTCGTGGATGCAAAAAGTTAATGATGGCCACTACCCTTAAACCCACACATAAGCCCAATCATCAAACGCCCCACTCATGCGATATTGTCCATGCTAAAACATCACAGAACTCCCAATTGTAATTTCACTATGGTAGCCACATAGTTGTGTTAATCTTAACATAGAATGTTCAATAATTAATATTAGTTACCAATCATGGAGGAAAAATGATTTCATTTAATCTCACATATCTATTAGATAATAGAATAGATTGGCCATTCTAGCAACCTTTTACCATTAATAACTATGATTTCAAAATCTACACATTTTGTGTGGTATATGGATGAGCAAATTTGTTAAAATATAAAAGTCTTCAATTATGTTGTTTTATGCATGCCCAAGCAAATTAATTTGTTAAAAGATAAATTTCAATTACTTGTAATTATACACATTTAAATTATATATGCATTGCGATTACAATTAAGAATTCATTAAAAAATAAAGGAATAATATAAAAAAACTTGTAATCAATTGAATAACAAGGTAAATTAAAAAGCAAGTAAATAAACTGTCATTTCTATAAAATCGATAGATACATAACCAGTAATAAAACAACACTAATCTAAAAATTGAACAGGTAAATAATTTCAATAAATAACTACCTAATAAAATTAATTAGTAATTTAACTAAATAACTTATTAAGTCATACCTAACACTGTAAATAACTAATTAAATTTCAAAAATCACCTTTACAGAAAATGTTGTTCATTATTGTTTCCTCGTAATGGATCCAAAAATAGCTCGAGGGCTACAAGAAATAGCAATAACCTAACATAGAAAACTATGTGCTTTCATGTTGCAAGGTCAGTAGAGACACAACATAAAAACCAAGAACCAAATATCTTATTTTAAAATACCTCCATTGTCTTCTTCAAGAGCCTGACTAATGCTTGATCCATCATGATTCCATTTAAGTAACTCAGGTACATGTTCTATAGACCTTCATCATAAATGATCACCATGGCTTAGAGGTTACAAATAATAATAATTAGCTTAGCAAGGACATTGTGAGCTTTAATGTTGCAAGCTTGACAGAGATACACATACATACCAAGGACTATAAACATGTCACTATATCATAAATTCTAACTCTTTTATAAGCTTGACTAATCCTTGATCCATCATAACTCCATTTAGGTATTAATATTGCTGAAAATGCTGACCATGTTTCAAAAGCTATCAACAAATGAGAAATTTGTTTTAAGTCACCACTAATTCCCCTTTCCAAGATGCACTTTGGAAACAATTATTTCAACCCATAACATCAAAGTATTAGGTACTCCAAACATTGATTCCTACCGTATATAATTTATGTTTTAAATTAAACCAGATGCATTCTGCAATGAAAATCAGTGAAAGTTTTATCTAGATTAAGTAGATTTTCCAACCTAAGCATAGCAAAGCATTGCCAGACTTGATATAAAGCACATTGAAAATAGAAACGTATCTTTTTGTCTTGGGCCCTTAAGTACTAACCATTAGCAAAGACAAAGCAATAGTGAAAACAAAGGAGAGGAATAAAAGTTAAAATTGAATGTGATCAGCATGGATTACCTCTCAGCAAGCTGTGTTGGCACCTAGAGTTCCACATAGGGATGTCACTGATGAAAGACTTTGAGACCACCGCCACATACTTTCCTTGGACGCTGACGACAAGGAGGTTCTCCTGTAAGCAACGCTTAGGTGGTGATAGAACTGCCTATGTGTAAAATCATTCAAGCGAGGGGAGAGGCGGAGGGACTCGATCCAAGCGAAAAGGATGTGGAACAAAAGGATGGACCACCGTTGACAATAAGCCTAAAATCGAAACCATTGAATTTTTCTTGGAAATATATAAGGATCATGTCAAGTAGATCAAACCCTAAATCAAAGATAAGAGAATCCAGATGAAATTTCAATCTAAACTACCAATCCAATAGAGAATTAATTTTTCTAAAAGGAATAATGGAAGAAGAAAAAAATCGAAGAGAAACGACAAAAGATTGCAAAGGTTCTTAGAAAATATTACGCATCTTAGGAGAAGAATGAAGGAGCTGTTCTTGATGAGGAAGTTCTTCTCCTTGATCCTCCTCCACTCTTGCTAGTGTTTTTTGATGCTTCCTTCCACTTGTCCAGAGACCATATGAAAGATCAAGATTCAGAATTTGAAGTGGCAAACGGAAGAGAGAAAAAAAGAGGAATAGCCTACCCTCCTGAACGTTGCATTTCGGACTGACGTACACAAGAGAGAGCAATAGCAAGAGAGGAAAGGGGAAGACGGAACACAATCAAGGCGGCAGCGGCCGCTCCGACGTACGTGAGAGAACGAGAGCGACAGCGAGAGCGAGAGGGAGAGGGGAGAAAGAGGAAGAGGGAACACAATCAAGGCGGCAGTCGTCCGGGTGAAAAAATAGGGCATGCTCACAACGGTTCACTCGTCGATGGCATAGCTAAATTAGTGAACTGTTTTCCATTTTTTCCTAAATTAATTTTTAAATAATTTAAAAAATTACTAATTGATGAAGTTGATCATCTCTAAAATATTTGAAATATTATCTATTTGAAATGAAATTTGCATTACTAAAAATACAAAGTCGCGAGTAGATATTTGATCAAATCAAGTTATAAAAAATAAATTACTTTTTAACATACAAATCAAATTGCAACAAATAAATTACTTTTTAACACTTAATAGTAATAAAAATTTATTTTAACAAAATAATAGTTTCAGATCAGCAAAATAATATTGAGGATTTATTTATATAAGCTAACATTTTAAATACCATTTAATAATGCTAATATGTGTGATATGAAAAAAAAATACTATATATTGCTTGATAATGAATTTTGTGTATAATACAAATTACATGAATTAATTCAAAGGTGTCATTTAAAAAAATTGATGAAGTCATTTAATATTATCGTATAAAAGAAATACATGATTCCTTATCAATAAATGTTTAATTATTTGCAACTATTATTGGAAAATTTGAGAGAGAAACATCTGTGTTGGTCTCTATGAAATTTTAAACTCCTCTTTTCTTCTTCTTATACATTTTTATTTTTCCTTCCATAGAATACTGACTTGAGCATCGAAGTGGCCTGTCGAGACTCCTTAGCACCATTCTCACCTCCTATTGAAGTGCATTTCAGGTTCTCATCATCCTCTCCCTCGAGCTCTGCTAGGAAGTCGCACACGTCGGATCGTTCGTTGACTGGTGACTTGACAAACCGCAATATTCAGTCGGAACAAAATGGCGACGTGTGTGGGAACACTGAGCTGAGACGTTGTGATGGTTAACACTAGAAGAACTACTGACAACCGCAATTTTGTCAGAGAAAAAGACCAATAGAACTTATCCGAGCGCCGGGATGTCCCCATTCCATGTTGTCTACGGCGAACCATCGATAAATCATACTACCTGATTGACTGCCAATGGAAGGAGCTCAACAAATCCTGGAACGTCAGCTATTTGAGGTCATATTGAATAATTCATAGGTTTACTGTTTTATGTCTCTCTTCTTATTTGTTTGTTTACTCATTATGTAAATATTCTTTTACAAGGAAGCAAGATTCACATCAGCCCTATCAGCTTAGTCGTTGATGGCTCAGTCTTACGACAGGCAGGGATTTCTTAAACCTTCACGGCCCTCTCAGCCCAGTCACTGATGGCTCAGCCTTACGACAAGCAAGGATTTCTCAGACCTTCATGGTCCTCTCAGCCTAGTCGCTGATGCCTTAGCCTTACAATAGACAAGGATGTCTCAGACCTTCACGACCCTCTCAGCCCAGTTGCTGATGGCTTAGCCTTACGACAAGCAAGGATTTCTTAGACCTTCATGGCCCTCTCAGACTAGTCGCTGATGGCTCAGCCTTACAATAGGCAAGGATGTCTCAGACCTTCACGGCCCTCTCAGCCCAGTTGCTGATGGCTCAGCCTTACGACAAGCAAGGATTTCTCATACCTTCACAGCCTCTCAGGCCAGTCACTGATGGCTCAACCTTACGACAGACAAGGATTTCTCAGACCTTCACGACCCTCTCAGCTCAGTCGTTGATGCCTCAGCCTTACAACAGGCACGGATGTCTCAGACCTTCACGACCCTCTCAGCCCAGTCGCTAATGGCTCAGCTTTACGACAAGCAAGGATGTCTCAGACCTTCACGGTCCTCTCAGCCCTGTCGCTGATGGCTCAGCCTTATGACAGCCAAGGATTTCTCAGACCTTCATAGCCCTCTTAGCCCAGTCGCTAATGGCTCAGCCTTACGACAGGCAAGGATGTCTCAGACCTTTACGACCCTCTCAACCCAATCGCTGATGGCTCAGCCTTACAATAGGCAAGAATTTCTCAGACCTTCACGGCTCTCTCAGCCCAGTCGCTAATGGCTCAGCCTTACAACAGACAGGGATTTCTCTGACCTTCACGACCCTCTCAACCCAGTCGCTGATGGCTTAGCCTTGAGCAACTTTGACCAAAATTGCTCTGAGATGGAACACAAGAGGATATTTTGAACGTTAAATTATAATTGAAATATTATTTTATTAATTTTTTAATGACAGAACCTTTTTGACCATATGGATAATTAGGGACATCTTTTTATTTTTTTAATCCAAAGTTATTCCTAACACTTTTTTAAAAAATCCCTAATTCAATTGATTGAATTAGTTTATCCCTAAATATATGGTTCAACTATAAATTGGTTAGAATAAATTCAAACATATCACTATTTAAACTCATATAACTCTGATCACCATGTTTCTTTCTGTAATAGATTCCATATGAATTTAATTTGACTTCGACTTGAAGCTCAAATTTTATGTTTAATTTTATTTTATCACTTAATTTTTAAAAATAAATAAATAAATTTAACATTTTATTATTTGATTTATTTTTTATTTCATAATTTTTATAGTATTTCAATATTTAACATGGTGTCCCTAACAAGTATGATTACACTATATTAAAAAATAGATTTATTGCTAAAAATCTTACTTTTAAAGAAAACGGTAAACTAAAACCAAGAATCTATGACATTGCATAAAAGAACACTACATTGGATAAAGTCAAAGAGAAATTATTGTGAAAATGAAAGAGAGCAAGGGAATGAAAATAGATGAAAGAGAGTAGTAATAAAGCTTTAACGATTAAGAGAATTTGTTGTTGAAAACAATAACAAAGAAAAATTAGGGTTTTCAAAGATGCAACTTTAGGTAGTGGTAGGTAATCGAGTGAAGTGTTGGGTTGCAAGGTGCAAACATAGTCCCACATCTAAAGCACATGGAAAAGATCATGGGGTTAAAAGGATGGAAAGTATCTCCATTGGCATGAGACCTTTTGGGGAGAGCCCAAGAGCAAAGCCATGAGGGCTTAGGCCCAAAGTGGACAATATCATGCTATTGAGGAGATACATGCATTCTTTTGGACCCAACAAGTGGTATCAGAGCGAGACCGCTCTTCACCGGACTAACCGCTGGATGAGCCATGATCCAGATCTAACCATGTGCTTTGAACCTTAAAAACAAAGGAAGTGGGTGCTCCCGTGTCTGAATCAAGAGGACCAGACACCAGGTGAAAGTCCTAGTAGGTCGGGTGGGCCGAGGGGCAAAAAGTCCTAGTTGCGGCTAGGTGAAAGTCCTAGTAGGTCGGGTGGACCGAGGGGCAAAAAGTCCTAGTTGCGGCTAGGTGAAAAAGTCCTGGTGGGTCGAGGATTCAGGGGGGGCCTGTGGTCCTTTGTTTGAGGGGGGGATTGTTGGGTTGCAAGGGTGCAAACATAGTCTTACATCTAAAGCACATGGAAAAGATCATGGGGTTAAAAGGATGGAAAGTATCTCCATTGGCATGAGACCTTTTGGGGAGAGCCCAAGAGCAAAGCCATGAGGGCTTAGGCCCAAAGTGGACAATATCATGCTATTATGGAGATACATGCATTCTTTTGGACCCAACATGAAGGAGTAGGAGAGATAAAACACTATACTTTAAGAATTTATAGTGCTTTACTTGCTCAAATGAAAATGTGTCAAATGGGTGGAGATTCAAAGAAAACAATAAAAGTAGTGGAGTACTCAGCTACTTGATTGGGTGTATATGAAGTTGGATTTACAATTTAAGTTTTTTTTATAATTCAGGTGTTCGGGTTTTGCTCGATTAATCCTAAAGGTAAACAATCTTTCCTCCTAGTTTGCCTTCCAGATAAAATTGAATCATAATTTATGCACACTTAGAGGTTGACCTTTAAAATATTCATCTTTATTGAGATTCGAGCCTTGATCATTTTATTTATTTCTCAGAGTGTTTTATCAATGCACCACACTGTGTGGGAGAATGATTTGAGTATATTTTTTATTTGTCAGATATCCAGAACTGACTAATCCTGAGGTGGATGACTTGATCCCACAGATCAACCCATCTAATAAATTTGAAAGTGCAAGTGGGTCTTGATCGGTAGCTCAACTACACTAGAAGTTCGGGCACCGCGGGCATTCGAAAGTGCCCAATGTGAGAATCGAACCCTCGCTCGTGGATTTCTTTACCCTGTCTCTTACCGCGCGTTGTGTCGTGTCTCTATAGAGAATCATATGCGACAAACAATAAAATTCACAGCGGAAATAGGATCCCAAAGAGTGATCCATGTGAAAGAAAACTCGTACAAAGTTTGATTTATCTATCTAATAGATTTATACATTTGAAGCGTGCCCTTCGTTTATCTCGCTCATCCTCGATTCGCCGGATCTCTTGTACGTTCAAGCGTCTGTGCTTTTATGCGTATTCACACGAACACGATCTCAAGTTTCAGAGAAGAATCACCTTTATGGTGCTAGCCACACAAGGAGATTCGACTAAAACAAGGAGGAGGAAGAAAAGGGTGCTAAAAAATATCCTATTCATCTTGAAAAATGTAAGAAAAATCTTTTATATTCATCTCATGAATATGAAGGGTTTTTGCCTCTTTAACTTCCCCACATTAAAGCTAATTAAAATCCAAATAGAACACATGTTTCTCATGTTAGCTCTTCATCTTCTCTTCATCCAATGAAAAGAAAAACTCTTGGTCTTCCTCTATTATTAAAATATATTTTTTTTATTGGTTAATTTTATTTTTTTTAAATTTAAAAAATATATTTTTTAATAAAATAATTTATTAAAATAACTATTTTTATAAAATAATTTATTAAATTAATAAATATAATTCATTAATTTTATTTTTTAAATTTAAAATAAATTATTTTTTAATTTATAAATATTTAAATTAAAATTTATTAAATTAAATAATTTGATTTTAATTAAATTTCATAGTACTTTTTAATTGACTTAGTTTTAAAATCGGAGGGTAATCATGAAAAAAAATTCGTTAATCTCAGGAATCGTAGAAAACCTTAGACTGCCAAGGTAATCACATTACCGGGTTATAACCCATTTGCTGATGTGGCGGTGATGTTGTATTACTTGGGAATCAATCATAACCTGAACCAAACAAGGTTATCAACGATAACCTTGGACAGATAACCAAGGTTATCAATGATAACCCCCAACCAAACACCCCCTTTAAGTTTTAAAAGTACTTTAAGATAATTACAGAACACTTGATGTCTTCCTTCATTTCGACCATTTTGCTTGTATTAAAATATTTCTATTAACCCTTCCATCCTTTTGCAAAAATGATCTTAAATATATAAAGCATTCAATTATAGATAACTCGCCTTAACAATTTCCTTGCTACGTCTAGTACTACTAAATTTAAATTTTATATATTCTGTCTTTACTTTACTAAACTTAAAACTTCTGTCTTTAATGTTTTCTGCTAACATTGGAGCTTATTGTTTACTCATTCACGTGTCTTATCAATTAAAATAATGTTATTTAAAAATAACGTACACCATGGTAATATGTCTTGGATGTTTTCATGAGTTTGTACATGACTAGTGTAAAATAGTATAGATTTAGAGCTGATTCTTAATGTAATTCTATTTTTGTAGGAAATGCTTTAGTTAATCTATTTATAGTTTTCACATTTATCATTACATACTTATCCTTAATTGCTTTAATATATGCTACACTAACATTTTTTTTATAGAATTCTTCATATAATCTCTTTAGGATTCTGTCAAAAGTTTTTTGTAGGTCAATGCATACTATGTGCAAATCTTGCTTTTTTTAATAATTTTCAATAGTTTGAGAAAATGTATAGTATATGTTGGGTTGCAAGGGTGCAAATATAGTTCCACATCTAAAACACATGTAAAAGATCATGGATTTAAAAGGATGGAAGATATCTCCATTGGGATGAGACCTTTTGGGGAGAGCTCAAGAACAAAGCCATGAGGGCTTAGGCCCAAAGTGGACAGTATCATGCCATTATGGAGATATTTTGATTCTATCGGTACTATCAAGTGGTATCAGAGCAAGACCGCTCTTCACTGGACTAACCGCCGGAAGAGCCCTGATTCTGATATAACCATGTGGATTGAACCTTAAACAAAGAAAGTGGGTGCTCCCGTGTCTGAATCAACAGGACCAGAACCAGGCAGAAAGTCCTAGTTGCGGCTAGACAGGAAGTTTTTATAGGTCGGATGGACCGAGGAGCAGGAAGTCCTAGTAAGTCGGGTGGACCGAGGGGCAGAAAGTCCTGGTGGATCGAGGATTCGGACATCAAAATGAGGCTTTCCGTTTGACGGGGGCTGTGGTCCTTTGTTTAAGGGGGGATTGTTGGGTTGCAAGGGTGCAAACATAGTCCCACATTTAAAACACATGGAAAAGATCATGAGTTTAAAAGGATAGAAGATATCTCCATTGGGATGAGACCTTTTGGGAAGAGTCCAAGAACAAAGCCATGAGAGCTTAGGCCCAAAGTGGACAATATTATGCCATTGTGGAGATATTTTGTTTCCATCGGTACTAACAGTATCTATCATCGACCTTTCAAATGTGAATTCAAATTAATTTTTGGTTATCTTAGTTTGTTTTCTTCATCTTTTTTCTATTACTCTTTCCTAAAATTTCATAGTATGATTTATTAACTTAATGCCCTTATAATTCCCATAATTTTGTATGTTTTTTTTTTTTTTATATAGAGAACTAGAGTACTTATCTTCCACTTCCACTGATTACACATTTCTTTTGTTTTCAATATTAGGTTGAATAACTTTGTAAGTCATTCTTCTACACCTTTATTGGAATATCATCAAGTCTAATCGCTTTCTCATTTTTTAGCCCATTTAATATTTGTACTACTTCTACAATTTTAATTCTTTGGTAAAAAATTAAATTTCTATACTTCTCTGACATACTTAAGTTTCTTAAGCTAAGTTGACCACTTAATTTTTCAATAAAAAGTTGATAAAAATATTTCTTTCATCGCTCCTTTATTTAATCATCCTTCATTTGGATTCATCTTTATTGCATTTTATTTGGGTAAGATCTATCATTTTTCTCTCTCTCATTTTAGTTATTCTATAGATGTCTTTTTTCTCTTCTTTTGTATTAAATTGTCGATACATGAGTTCGAAAGTTTCATTTTTAGTTTCACTCACTATATTTTCTTGGTTTCTTTCTTTGCTACTACATACTTTTTTTGTTCTTGCAAGTGTAATTTATAGGTGATTTATTTTCCACCACTTTCTCTTGTACTTATTCCACCACCAATTATTTTTTTTGGATAAATAAAAATATATTAAATCCAAAGAAAAAGGTATACGATCAGGATTGGGCAAGCCCAATCGTCATTATCAACCGTTCCTCATCCTTGGGGGCTACTTATGTTTGACACAATGTTAGATCAGAGTACACCCCCTAGTGATATGTATACATGTGTTTGCACACTCTTAAATATCCACTCAATATCTAACTACCCTTCTCCAAATAAACTACTATTCTTTATTCGCCAAACATAGTGAATCATAGAAGATAAAGCCAAGTGACAGGCCTTGGTCAATAGTTGACTCCCTCGGTGGTATTTACCAAAGATGCACGTCATCCTCCAATTTGTGGACATCTCCTGTCGCATATATAGCCACTCTATGATCCTCCTCCAAAGTCCCGCAATAGGGGGCATCTAAAGAATAGATGCTCTTGTGACTCCAGCACTTGACGACAAAAGGTGCACTGTTGATCTTCTAAGTACTCCTGCCCATCTCTAGTGGGAAGACGTCGTTGCGCCAACATCCATAATATGATTGCATGATTCGACCGAATATAGGTCTTCCACACTATATGGGCCCATGGTTTTTTGGGACTAAGGTGCTTAAAGAAATCATAAGTTCAAGTCACACTATCATCTCGAGAATATCAATTCGGCAACATCTATCCACACTTATTCTACCATCAAGATTCTTTATTTAGTGGTGCTCGTCTTCTTGACTCATTGAGTATGTTCTTGGCTACCCTTTTCAAATTTGGTGCCATCTTATCTGATGTTGTACTCGAGTCGTTGTGCATTTCTCTTAATACTTGTGCTACTTTCTTTCTATCTTTTAACTTCCATCACTTGATTGTAAGAGTTATGTAGACTTTCTTGATACTATGCTTGAGGTGTGTATATAACATTACTAACTTATATTGGATGATTAAATATTCTCCAGGGATAACCTTGCAATCTTTATATATATATTTTTATTTCTCTTCTTGATCATAAGAAAGTCAATTTGTGACTTATTGTTTTCATTTTTGAACGTAACTAAATCTTCTTCTCTCTTCTTGAAAAATGTATTAGCCATTATAAGTTTATATGCTATTGTGAAATTCAATAGAGCTTTTCCTTCATTTCTTGTTAAAAAATCATAATCCCCATGCACCCTGTTTTATAAAAATATGTCTCATTTCTTACCCATACATGCCTATTTTGATCTCTTCCTATTAAAATCATCTCAATTGTTGGAATATTTTATACTACCTCATCTAGGTCTTTCCAAAATCAAAGAATGTTTGGTGTTTCCATTTGATTTTACATGAGGTGTATATATGCTAATTACATAGTTTCTTTTGCTACCATTATCTTGGAAGTTATAATTTTATCTCCCTTTCTAACTATTATTACTATTTTATCCTTTAACGAACTATCTATAGTAATATTTATTGTAATTGTCATTTTACGCTTTCTTATGTTCCATAATTTGAAATTTGAGTTCTTTATCATCTTTGTTATCTCCCTTACCCATATTGTCTTTGGTAAAAATAAAATATTAATTCTTTTCCTAATTATCTTTGTCTATCATTTTGCAGCGAGCATTCCTATGTTTTATATTCCAAATCTAAAACAATTGATTTTCATATAATATCTGTTCTTATCCAACTTATGATGTGAGAACTCTTGCATATTTAATATTACACTCAGTTTCTCATGAAGATATAGTGGTTCTTGCAGAGATGTTACAATCAGACTCTACAACGCGTTCCTTCTAGGAAACAATCTAATATTAACATAATAGTTTGATAGATTTATCCATAATATTTGTCTTTGTTTAACGTTGATTGACAACCTAATGCAACTCTCCTTCTTCATCTGGGTTTGGGAACAGGCCATGGTAGAGTTTATTCGCTAAGGGCGGAGTTTGAAGCAATATATAGAAAAGTTAAAGAAAATTTTCCAAGTCTTTCTTTTCCTTCCTCTTTTTTGGTGTCATTGAGGAAATCTTTCACTTGTTGTAATTTCTTTTTGCTTTCCTTCTCATGTAGGAAAACTCACCTTTATTGAAAAATAAAATTTAATTTAAAAGCCATAATTCTATTGCTTGTCTTGCCTAAATTGTATATGGTTTTAGTTAACCTGGGTTCTTTCAAAAAATAGTACTTGGTTTATTTAGAACTCTGTTCTTCTCATACAGGTTAACGTTATTTTCTAATAAAGACGAGTAGGTACCTAATCTTAATTTTGCTTGTTGCAACCCAATAGACTTTATGGTAATCGACTAGTTGCTGCAATTATCTTTAGTTTGTTATTCCAAAATGTAGTTTTGCATGGTTGCATATTTCTAAGAAGTATCTTGTTACTCTAAAAAATAGCTTACTTGGTCACATATTTCTAAGGTACCTCAAGAAATTGCATATACTTCATGCATTGCCACTATGTTAATATGTTGCATAAAAATTTGTTCTCCTCAGAAGATGCACTACATGATCCATTCTCATTGAAGGCAAACTCTCTCGTGTAACTTCTTTATGTGTCCTCTCACAAATGATAATCCTCCTTGCCTCTATGGTTCTTAATCTTCTCTATTTGTATGTAATCCTACACGAGGACTTCTAATATGACCACCTCTTTGTCATGCACGTGCAACCTGGTTTAGAAATCCTTAGAATAATCCTTGTATATGACAACATAGGCTTATACGGCGAGAAACTAAATTGCATTTCTTTGTGTAAGCATCAAATGCTAAACTAAACCATAACTTGCCAAAGTTAAAATCAAGTTCAAATTAATTTTGATTAATAGAATTATTTTTCTAAATAGATAAAAAAAAACATATTCTTTTAGATGAGATTTATTTTCCAGTTCATGTGATATCTATTGCTTATATTCATATGCTATTATTATTATTTTCTTCACATGTCATGTGCATACACTCTGTAATACCTTGTTCATGAGGGAACAAATTAGCATGTTGAGTTGCTCATGCACATGTGAGATTAATGTCATAGTGAGGCATTTAACCATGAGAAAATCATTGTCTTGTTGCAACACTCCAATAAAAGATCCATGTGACACTAGCGTATGAGATTATAATTGTGTATACTAAGATATACCCTAGTTCCAAATAAGATGTTTCAGATTGAACAATGTTTAGCTAATATAGATTTTAACATATATCCATGGATTTTAAGCACCAATAGTTATTGGTTAGCATGTTGAAATGTACTCTTTTGACAATTGACCAATACCAAATATGATGTTAGCAGAGGTACATACTATGTCACCCATGCCAATTCAATTTTAATGGTGTCAACGGCTACAAAGCCTATATTGGCCAATACCATCTAGGGGCTCATCGAGGTTGGAAGATTTTCTTCATGTAACTCATTCTTCGATTTTGTTTGGTAGTCAAGGGAGGAGATCAAATGCATAAAACAAGATGGGAAGGAAAGAAAGAAGTACCAACAAAAGCATCAACAATAAAGTGGAGTGACAACAATTAGGGGTGACAATTCGGGTCATGTTGTGTGATCGCGCCATAATATAAAATTATAAGATATAACATAAAACTAATTATATACTATCTTTATGCCAAAGTTGAAAACAAACCAAGATGTATATACCTTATTTGTTCTGATTTTAGTTGTGCCAGGTCATATCCAACTCATAATGAATAACCATGTGTGAGCACTCCAAATGGAACCAAAATTGTATTGTTTAGTCAAAGACCAAACATTTAGATACTTCAATGATATGACCTAGTCATAACAATTGAGATATTTCATCCTGTCCTAGTCATTATGATTTAGATAAATCCTGCCCTTAGTGGTGCTCACACATGGTGAATTAGATATAGTGGAGGAACAAAATGAAGAAAAATAAGAAGAGAACTCAAATATGCTAGAGTTTTGGTGCTCAATTGGATTGATTTGGTTTTGACATTATGTTGTCCTAACACCCACTTGGCCTGTTTTGCCACGAATCAAAGTATGCCAAAATAATTTAGGTAAATATTGTTTCTTTAATATCCTTCCACTTTGTTTATTCACTTGTAAAAGTACGATAACAATTAAATAGTTAATTGAATCGAACCAATACTTGATATGCTTTAACATATGTTAAAGTATGATCTGATGAATTTATGTCCGTTAATCATGGCTTGGAGTAGACAACTCCATGAATGTGTAAATAGCTTTTTGGCTAAAGACGAGGAATTATAAGAGAGAGTCTTTTCCCCTCAGTAGACTAAGAGTTTAGTGAAGATCATGTAGTTCCATGTGTGATGATCTATCCGGTGAGAGCATGGTTTGAAATTTCGTTCCGTGGCGAACGAAACGGGCGAAATTTGTTGTTTTGTTTGACACCAACATCGCATGCTGTCGCGATCATGTAGCGTTGCAGTGGCCCGCGCCAGACGCTTGCTGTGTGATGATTAAAATGTTTAAATTTAACCTTAGGTTAATAATTTCAATCAACTCCCATAATAGGATAATCTAAACAGGCTTAACCAAAACCTAATAAAACTATCTTATTAATTTAATATATATATTATTTATTTTAATTTCTAAAATATATAATAAATTATTTATTTATTTATATTTTAATATCTTGATTAAATTTTTTATTTTTAATTAATATATTTTATATTTAAAAATACCAAAATCATATCGACATGACATGATACAGTACCGAAATTGTATTATTCCTGTTATAAATCAAAACTTCAATATGACTCGAGATTTTAAACGATGGGTGAGAGAATTTATTCATTAAATTAATTAGGCTAGACAACCCAAGTGTAGCGGTCAGACACTCTAGCAGTTAACCGGACACCTAAGGTTCGAATCTCAACTACGGTGCACTGCAGGATATTTTCCTCCAATAGGGATGACAAACCTAAGGGAGCTGGTTGCTCCTGACGGACAATCATGAGCACTTCTTGATTTACTTGGTGGGCGAAATGCGGGGCTAGACTGTCCATCCTAGGATTAGTCAGCTTTAAGAACTAGACACCTAGTTATATAAAAAAAACTCTTAAGTTAATAGTAGTTAGCTCAGCTAAGCTTATTAACTTTTTTAGTAGCCCACACACACAAAAAAAAAGACTCTTAAGTTAATAGTAGTTAGCTCAACTAAGCTTATTAACTTTCTTTATTAGCCCACACTTGTGTGACAAAAAATGTGGCACATTCACCTCGGGCGTCCTTCAATGCTGACCCCATAACGATTTGAAAGGAGTAAATCACGGTGACCAAGTGACCTCTTCAGGTGAGAGGGATTTTATTCCCCAAGGGATCGTTCCTCTAGGGATTCGATCCCTGCTCTCATGTGGCAATCTACCACCCGAGTATCAACTCGGCTATGCCCATGGGGGTGATTATTAGCCCACCCTTGAGTATATGAAAATAAGCTAGGGTGTCATGTAGTACCAAAATTGAATCCTCAAATCACAAAAAATTAAGACGAAATTGACGAAGCATTGCTAACTTTTTCAGAGAAAATAAGTCCAGATAGAGATTGAGAAAGTGGAATATTTCATTGATTAAAAGTTATTATTTAGAAATGACATCACTTTGATAAACTCAACCATAAATGAACAAGGAAATAAATAAATAAATCAGGAAATACATTTATCTACATTAGTTAACTACCAAATTAAAAGATACCCCACCAAAATAAGATAACTACCAAACAACTCAAAACCATAATTTGAAATTTGAATCATATTTCTAATCAACATCATAATTTGTAATTCAAAATTTGTCCCAGTTATTTGTTTGCATCACTTATCCTCAAAAAAGCTTGTGTTAGTGACATGATATTATGAACCATCTGCACCGACTTCTACAGCCATTGATGATTTAGAGCACTTAAGTGGAAAACATCATCTCTTTTCTCCATTATTTTATTAAAAGTATATTCTTTACTGTATGCAGATCAGGGTAGCCTTTGATGACAGGAGTAGCTGGGAATATTTGTTCAAAGCGTATTGGTTAACTCTTAAAGTAAAACTATCACTCGTGATAGAAGAGCTTAGTAATGCTAGAAGTTCATGGAAAGGGTCTGGTACTTCTTTGTGTACAGAGGAAACGTCTGACGAGTTATATGATGGCAATGATGACCAAGAAGCCAGTTTTGATGGTTCTTCAGGACTTCGCCAAAACATTTCTTTGAAGAAAAGAGTTGGGAGAGGTTGTAAAAGCTCCATCAATAAAGAGCTTCCTGCCAAAGGCATTGAGAGGGAGAAGAAATATTTTTCTGAAGACAACAGATGGGCTTCACCAGCACTCTTAGAATTTGTGGCACATATGAAGGATGGTGACACTTCTATTCTTTCTCAATTTGATGTTCAAGCCCTTTTGCTGGAGTACATAAAGAAAAATAACCTTCGTGATCCTCAAAAAAAAGTCAAATTGTGTGTGATGGAAGACTCAAAATTTTGTTTGGTAAAGAACGTGTTGGACACTTTGAAATGTTAAAGCTTTTGGAGTCTCACTTTTTAATCAAAGAGGTTCAACAGACAGGTACTGATGATAACCAAGGAGCTATTGATTCTGATTGTGGTCAAATGGAGGATGAAATATACAGTAATCTAACAAATCTAGGTTCTGATAAACGACAGAAAAACCGTAAAAGAGTTGGAGAGAGAGAACTGCAGTCTAATCTTCATGATTATGCGGCAATAGATGTCCATAACATTAATCTTGTTTATTTACGTCGTAGTTTGTTGGAGGATTTAATTGATGATGCCAAATTCACTGAGAAGGTTGTTGGATCTTTTGTTAGAATAAGGATTCCAGCTTCTGGTCAAAAGCAAGAGATGTATAGGCTTGTTCAAGTTATTGGTAAGTTTTATTGATCATAGCTTCCATTCAGATCAAAGTCTTATATTATTAGGATCATGATTTCTATATACAGGCACACATTTAGCTTCTGAAAAATACAAAGTGGGCAAGAAATCAACAGACATTGCTCTGGATATTTTGAACTTAGACAAGATGGAGTCTTCATCCATTGATGCCATCTCAAACCAAGATTTTACAGAGGTTGAAAGTTTAAAAAATTACATTTCCCTGGATTTTGTTTAGTTTCTATTTGATTGTCTTTATGCTTAGCTAATATGCATTTTAAAGGTACGTTGTTTTATGCCATATACATCATACCATAATTCATTAACTTTTTAATGATTTGTTATTTGTGCAAAATGTAAAATTGTCATCCCATTTCTTAAAGAAAGACTTAAATAGAGGACCTGCCCTATGGTCTAAAGTCTGGATTTACTTTTTTGGATTGTTTGCGGAAGTGATTGAAGATAAAAGTTTATAAATGCTTTATTTACTCAGCTATGAAAAATAAGGCCTTTTTTCGGTTGTATGGTATGAACGTCTATGAAAGTATCCACTCAAATTCAATCTATGGACTGATGTTTTGTTGGCATGGAAGTTATCTTGGTACTTGATGTAAATACTGACCACATGTATAAGGTGTTTGTCTGTTTGATGTGGAGGCACTTTCAAGCATAGTTATAAAAATTGGACCAGACTGGCCAAATCAGGAGAAGCTGGACCATTGGCCCTGTTATATAATTGTATAAAAATTGATATTTTCTAGGCATGGGAATTTTCCTGGTACTTGATGCATATACTGACCACATGCATAAAATGTTTGCTTATTTGATGTTGAGACACATTCAAGGGTAGTTATATAATTGGATCAGATGTGCAATTGACCTGGGTAAAAACTATTTGTATTCAGTTTTCACTAATGTGGGAGAACTGGAACGATTTTATCATTCCCCTTAAAATTCTCAAAGTACCAACTTATCTACTCTAATATTAGATGGGTAAATAGTTTGTTATACAATTTCAATCTAACACTAGCACAACCTAAGAAAAAAGTGCCAAAAAATCCCTAATGTTTGCGGTTGTGGGTCACATTTTGCATCCCAATCCTGAGTCCTTGAGGTCTTGATGGTTAGATACCTCCATCTCAAGTTTTTTTTAAAAAATCAATACTTGTTCTTTAGGTTCTAGTAAATTAGTTATATCTATATTGATCAATGTATAGATTCTAGTAAATTGTTGTGAGAAACTATGCAATTGGGCTGGTTAATTAGTTAGGGTCAGTCTGGCCAGTTGGCTTGCTCAAGATGTTTCCTGTTTTAATATGCAAGTTGATTAATTGGCCCATTGGCTCAACTAGGGAACCAATCAAGGTTTAAAATCTCATTTTGAGTTGGGGTTTTGGCCCTGCACTGAAATGAGACAGGTTGGTGTGGTTTTGGAAGTGGATGTTGGTCATTCTTATGAGAAGGAAGAGGGTGAGGAGAAGGTGCTTACCTTGAGGCGTTGTCGATGCTAGAGCGATATCAACTGCTCCAAAGAAGCTTTTGATTGTCAAGGGGTTTTGCTAACATTGGCATTGACAAAGAATTAGGGTTTTTCTCTCTGAAGTGAAGAGACTTTAGTCGCCTGGAGTTGTGAGGGTGGTGGCAAGGTTGAGTTCGTGAACAGGTTTGGTTGCGAGGCCAAGGAGTTGTGATCAATTACATGGATAATGAATCGCAAGGCTGAGAAGATTGGTTGAATGGAGGGTGAATCGCAAGGCAAAGAAGATTGCAAAGTGATTGGTCATGTAGAGTATGGATCTTGGTGATGCTGGTATCGATGTCACTCCCCATCTCGTGTAGGAGCGAAATGAAAAATTTCGATTGTGCTGACTGACACTTGAGATTTTAATCTATGGAACCATTGACAAACATTTTCCAGTTCTATTTCCATCCTAAGACAACAATGCTTTCAAGGTTTAAATGCATTCAATTTTGTTTCAGGACAAATTATAAACAAAATAGGGATCAATTATAATAATACCTACTCGAGGCGTGTAAATGTACCAGATAATAATGTTAATCTATATTGGAGGGTGGTTACCTTTGACAGGAATCTTGACAATTTTCCCCTTTAAAATGGTAGCTGAGTAGGATTTTGTTCCTGGGTAATCTTCTCCTCGTTGTCTGCTCCATTCACTGCATTCTTCATCTCTTGGGGTTCTATGTTCCTGGAGTTGTAGCAGAAAGCTATTTTCCTTCTTTAGTTCTTCTCTCCAGATTCCTTGTGCGTTTCTTTTGGGTTGTTGCTATTACCAGGGTCCAGACCAAATCCTCCACCTGCTGATCTCCTGTAGCTTTTCTTCTGGATTTCATCCTTTATCCACATAATCCAGCCTTTTTCCACAAAAAAGATCTCTAGTTTTTTTAGCAACTTCAGATTCATATTCATTCCCAACCTGTTTTGGGTTCCCAACACTTTACACATTGACTTCCAAATCTGCTGCTTCTCCCTGAAAAATCTTCAAAATGTATTTCTCTGTTCTCCTGTTTATTAATGTGTTCAGAGCTGATCCAGATGCTCTGAACAGAAATCTAGTGTGTTTCTCCTTGAAAACAGAATAAATTTCTTCCAAATTGCTTAGAGAAATCTGTTTCTTGCTGAATCTGTGTAGAAACATCCTTAAAACAGAAGACAAATCAGAGCAGAATCTATTTCTTCCTACTGATCCGATTTGTGGTGCTTCTCTCTGCAAAATTTGAGGTTCTGATCTGTTCCTAGTTCTGTTAAGATGGCTGCCAAATTCATCTTGTGTTTTGGTGGCCTCTTATTTATCCTGAGCAGTTCTCTGCAGTGTTCTTCACTCTCTCTCCCACTCACTTGAAAACCGCAAGCAGAAGCGTTTAATGCCATTCACTTTTACCTTCCCAAACAAAAGACTGGTACTGACTTTTTGCATACACCTACTTCTACGCTTACATTGAATAATGTCTTACATGTACCTAAGTTGTCTCATAACCTTTTGTTTATAAAGCAAGACAAAACAGTTCTCTGGTTTCATTTTGAAGGAATTGGGTAAACACTCCTGTCCTCTTCCTTGGCCTACCAAACAAAAAAAAGCTTTGTTGCTGCTAAGGATCAACATTGGCTCGAGGCGCTGCTTTGTTAGTTGTGGGTCAGGGTTGAACTTGTGCTGGGTTTTGTGGTGAGTAGGAAGCTTGTTGAGTGGATTGGGGAACAATTCCGGCCTCCTAGATGGCTTGCTGATTCTGGGCGCTCTATTGTTTCTGTGCATTCTACTGTGCTTTTTTTGCAAACATTTGATCTGAAAGATTTGTCTTTGGTGAGAGTGTGGATAAAGGAAAGCCACTACTACCTTTTCTAGTCCTCAAGCAAGAAGAGCATGACAGAGATAGAGAGAAAAAAAGTGCAAAGAGTAAAGGAAAGGCAATGCAATACAATCTTTGGAGCGGCTTGCCCAAAAGAGAGTACCTTACGGGCTTACTTTAAGTATAGATTCTTTTATCCACTAAACTATAAACTTTGACTCACTTTCACTATGAGCCGCTTGAGAGTCCAACAACAGTCGCACTTTTTCTACATCAGCTACCGGAAGGAACTGAAGGTAAATAAGCTTCTCTTTTTGAAGATTGTAGAGGAAAGCAGGTTATGTTATGGGATAGGCTGCTAAGGTCAAGCCTTAGTCTTATGTACGGTTAGATAAGCTAAGGGATCAATTATAAGATACAATCGATCTTATATTAATTTAAATTAATTTAATTAATCAAAGGTCAAAGCCATCGAGATTTTAATCTAAAAAAAAAGTAGTTACCAAGGTTTAAAATTTCATTATTTTTGTCTTATATTAGAAGGTGGTATGTTGGTGGTATTAATAGCATATCCAAATGGTGCTTGTTGACACCAATAAATAGAGGAAATTGAGGAAGGTAACAAGAAAGAGGAGAGGAACCTTGTGAAAGATTTGGTTGACAACTTCTAGTTTGCAGAAGCCTTCGGTGGGACCCTATCTTGCAAAATACCTCATAGGTCTTGCCAACAACCTCCAACACGCATAAGCCTAGTAAAGTCCTCTAGTGGGACCTTGGCTCACGGAAGGCAAGATGTGGGGTTTCCATTCGAGGATAGAATGAGATATACTGATAGCGTTGAGGGTGTATCGCGTTGACTTGAGAGGGAAGAAGAATAAGAAATAGGGAGGAACCTATTGAAAGATCTACTCGTCCAGATCTAGGAAGCCTTCATGGAACCCTAGTTTGTAGAAGACCTCATAGAAGGTCTAGCCAATGACCTCTAGCTCGTAGAAGCCTCATGAGGTTCTTTGACATAACCCTAGCTCACAAAAGCTTAAAGTAGTGTTGCATAAAGAAGCTTTATGAGTCAACAACCTTCGGTATCATTTGTATGGATGAATTTCACATGCCAATTGGTGGGTGAAATGTTAAATTTCATGTATGCTAAGCAAAAAGAGAAAAACAATCTAGCAATTAATTTAAAGTGGAGGTTCATGAGAGGACAAAAAAGAAGAAAAATACATGAACCCTTAATGACTCCCCAAGTGCCTACCAAAACCTAGCTTCTCTTCTGTAATCTTGAACCATCCTACATTGCTGCCCTTCTAAGCAGACACCCCTCTTTCCATGCTTGCCTACATCTGTTCCATTATGAAATTTGACTAGTGTGAGCTTTCAATACCACACTGTTACTCACAATATGGCAACATGAGCTTGTGATGCTAAGATTCTCTTCATCTCAGATGATATCACTCTAAACATAGAGATCTTGCTTGATAACATGCAGTACTGATCACATGTAGCAACACATCAATGGGTGGAACAATAAGCTTTGCAAGTGCCGATCAGAATGACATGACATTTTAATCCTTGCCTAGAAGTGTACTACTTCACATCCTTGATATTTCTTATGTTTCTTGTCACCTAGCTATTTTTCTTTTCTTTTTTATGTTTGGATTCATATTCCATTCCTAAGACTGTTTTAGTTGATGTCTGATCCAAAATAGTGACAAGCCTCTAAATGAGTTTACCTTTCAGGGTTGATGAGGCAATAGCCTATTTCTTATGAAACCTGGGAATTAGGATTTTCTCCCTCCTGGCAAATCCATAGCTGGCTATAAATGAGTTTCACTTGAAGACCTCCCTGAAAGGCATTCAAGTTTATGATATCGATTTTTTATGGATAGGATTATCTCAGTTTACCTTTTCTACATTAATTGTTATCTTAGTGGGCCAACAACTACTCTTTAATTAGACATCATGCTTTCCTTTATAATAATTTAGATGAGAGGTATATATGGAGCAACCTTGTACGTTGTTGCTCAATGAGAGCCAGGTGTGCTATGCAAGCTGAAGAGTCTCTGATGGGTTAATGTAATGATACCCTAGGTCATGGTTTGGTATGTTCCTCTTCTTTATTTTGGAATGATCAAAAGTATATTGCAACCACTTCCTAGATCAAATTGATATTTTGGAATGATCAAAAGTATATTGCAACCACTTCCTATGTTCAAATATGCTCTTCTGTATTGTCCGATACAGCTTGAAATTTCAATCCTTGGTTGTAGGTTTCTCAAAGTTCTGGAAGGACCAGAAAAAGTCTCAGTTTGTGTTTGATTTGGATTTGTTAGACTCATTTTGTGTGTATGTCAGAAAGGAATAAGTTTTTAGTTGTCATCTAGGAATAATATTTCCTGTTGATAATTTGCTTAAATTTTTTATTAACAAATCAATACTGTTTTTTCCACTCAGTTTGATTATTCTTTTGTACTTGTGTCTCTACTTGTAAAATCTTGTTTTCAACTAAAGTATGTGGTGTAACGAAGTTAAGAGGGCTATTATTGTGTTATTTTGTTGTGATAAAATTTGATCTCCTTTTCCTGGAAAATCTACTTTATAATACCCGTCTTCCTTGGTTTTTTATTATTGTTGTGCAAAGTTCAGGGCTTCTTAATAATAGTTGTTTTCATATTGTAATTTATTTATTTATACTTTAGTTCTTCTAACATATCTTTATTTTTCCAAGTTGTTTTCTATTTGTTCTTTGGCTTTTTCTACAAAGCTTTTTACTTGAAGTAGTAGTTCTTTAGACTATAGTTCAAATTGTCTTGGTTTGTTTTCGTCTATAAGCTTGGCTAACTTAAGAAAATCTTGTTTCTGGGGAAGGGTAGCAAGATGGAATTGGCTAAATTTGTTATTTAACGCTTCCTGCATTTCTTTAAGAAAATCTAGATTTCTTTGTAGAGCTTTTAGATCTTGTCTTTGTAGTTCTATCTTTTGTATTAGTTGTTTGAGTGTAATAAGGGTTTGTATTTGACACGTTTCTATCATTTTTCCTAATCCTATGTGCAGGTCCGTCAATGTATTTAGATGAGCAGAGCCAGAATGTAAAGTATGACTAACTGTTTGAGCATTTAGATAACAACTATATTTAACTGCGTCGGTTGTAGTAACAGTTTTAATTGGAAAGGCTAGATCTAAGTAGTCTAATTTAGGTGTAAGGATTGAGTTCATCTATCATGATCAAGGTTCAAAGGTCTTGTAGCTTTGATACTAACTTTTGACGTGTGTGTGGTTTTTTTTAGGTTAACTAAGTGTAATACAAGTAAGGAATACTACAAGCAAGTCGTGCTAACGGGAAGTAGTGAACAAAGTAGGGTTAGAAAGAGATTTATTTTGTTTGCTTCTCCTCTTCCGATGAGCCTCACCTATGAAGAACAGAGTGGTACTATGCCCCGGCTCTTTTCAGGTTTTGTGGCTCTCAACCGTGCCTTACTAGTCAGCACAGGTCTTACTTGTCCAGTTCTCACAGTTACTGTTCAGTAGCTGAACAAGATAAGGACTGAGGACAGAGTTTAGAAGCAAGTAGAACAAAAACTCTTTCTGCACATAGGTGATTAGCCGTTCATAATAAAAAGTAGTCTTTATTGAAGTAGGAAAAGTACAAGTACAAACTTAAAAGAAAAACTTACAAGCACACAGAAGCTAAGCACACAAAAGCAGGAAGTAGTAGAGAGGAGGAGTTCCTAGTTTGTTCACTACTTCTCGTTAGCACGACTTGCTTGTAGTGTTCCTTGTATTACACTTAGTTAACATTAAAAAAAAACACACACCAAAAGTTGGTATCAGAGCCCTAAGACCTTTGGACCTTGATCATGATAGATGAACTCAACCCTCACACCTAAATTAGACTACTTAGTTCTAGCTTTTCTAATTAAAACTGTTACTACAACCGACGCAATTAAACATAGTTGTTATCTAAATTCTCAAACTGTTAGTCATACTTTACATTCTAGCTCTGCTCATCTAAATACATTGACGGACATGCACATAGGCTTAGGAAAAACGGTAGAAACGCATCAAATACAAACCTATATTACACTCAAACAACTAATACAAAAGATAGAACTACAAAGACAAGATCTAAAAGCTTTACAAAGAAATCTAGATTTTGTTAAAGAAACGCAGGAAGCGTTAAACAACAAATTTAGCCAACTCTTGCTACCCTTCCCCAGAAACAAGATTTTCTTAAGTTAGCCAAACTTATAGCAGAAAACAAACCAAGACAATTTGAACTACAGTCTAAAGAACTACTACTTCAAGTAAAAAGCTTTGTAGAAAAAGCCAAAAAACAAATAGAAAACAACTTGAAAACAATACAAGAGATGTTAGAAGAACTAAAGTATAAATGAATAAATTACAATATGAAAATAACTACTATGAAGAAGCCCTGAACCTTGCACAACAATACTCAAAAACTAAGGATGACGGGTATTATAAAGTACATTTTCCAAGAAAAGGAGATCAAATTTTATCACAACAAAATAACACAATAATAGCCCTCTTAACTTCGTTACACCACAGACTTACTTTACTTGAAAACAAGATTTTAAAAGTAGAGACACAAGTACAAAAGAATAATCAAATTGAGTGGAAAAACAGTATTGAGTTGTTAACAAAAGATTTAAGCAAATTATCAACAGGAAATATTATTCCTAGACGACAACCAAAAATTTATTCCTTTCTGACATACACACAAAATGAGCCTAACAAATCCAAATCAAACACAAACTGAGACTTTTTCTGGTCCTTCCAGAACTATACGGGACCTATAGCAAAATACAACATCGTGGTTAGACAACTTATTCAATAGAAGAGCTAGTACGTCTAATTACCAACTAGAAGAAATTACAGACGTAGACAAAAATCTAGAATTATTTTCGAATGCACAACTAAATGCTTTAAACTCAAGAAGATTATACAATCATAGGGCTTTGTCCTTTACGACATCTGTATTCAGACACCACTGAACAGAAGCTTTACACCCTTCCAGACGGAGTAGAAGAAATACTTAATTTGATGACAGAAGACTCTGCTAGAGCACTATTAACCAGAAAACAAAATTACATACATTTAGGATTAATTGTGTTAGGTTTAAGAGGGTTAACAAGAAAAAGGGAGGAAAAGTATTAATAGTCTTTGTAAAATAATAAATCTATGTAACTATTACAAGGAGCAAGACCCTATTTATACATTAATATAGAGATATTTTCCAAAAGACCTATTCTATATAATTTTATATAGAAATATCCCTAAATATTCTAACACTCCCCCTCAAGCTGGAGAATATAAATCATATGTACCCAGCTTGTTACATATGTAATCAATTCGAGGACCTCTTAGTGATTTGGTGAATATATCTGCTAGTTGATCGTGTGAGTTAACAAAACTAATAGATATTTCATCGGATATGACTTTTTTTCTGACAAAGTGACAGTCGACTTCAATATGCTTTGTCCTCTCATGAAAAACTGGATTCGAGGCGATATGCATAGCGGCTTGATTGTCACATATAAGTGACATTTATTTAACCTCTCCAAATCTTAGCTCTTGAAGCAACTGTTTAAGCCATATAAGCTCCTGACTGGCTATGACCCTAGCTCGATATTCTGTCTCTGCACTGGATCTTGCCACAACATTCTGCTTTTTGCTTTTCCAAGAAATAAGGTTATCTCCGACAAATATACAAAAACTAGAAGTAGATTTTCTATCAATGGGGGATCTTGTCCAATCTGTATCAGAATACCCTACGACTCGAGTATGTCCTTTGTCTTCGTACAAAAGACCATTCCCTGGAGCGCCTTTGATATATCGAATAATGCGAGTTACAGCATTCCAATGTTCTTTGCATGGAGAGTTGAGAAACTGACTTACTACACTTACTGCAAATGAGATATCTGGACGAGTAATAGTAAGATAACTTAGTCTCTCTACTAATCGTCTGTATCGTTCAGGATCTGAAAGAGGCTCCTCCTGATTTGACATGAGCTTGATATTAGGATCCATGGGAGTGTCAACTGTCTTTGAGTTTAACATGCCTGTTTCTTCTAGAATATCCATTGCATACTTTCTTTGGGATATGATAATCTCATCTTTGGACTGTGTTACTTCTATCCCCAAAAAATATTTGAGTTTGCCGAGATCTTTTATCTGGAAATATTTAAAAAGATGTTTCACCTGTGAAATCCTGAGATGATCACTACCTGTGATAACAATATCATCGACATAAACTACTAAGTAGATGCAACCAGTAGATGCGTGTCTCAATGATGAAAGTTCCCAAGGCTCTTTATTCTAAGTTCTACCACATCACACACTTCGCATCGTCTCTACCGCCTCGCTACTCGAATTTTTTTTACCCTTATCTGTAGTACAAGGAAAATAAAACTATAAGCATAAAGCTTAGCAAGTACCATCCTACTCACAAAACGATGCATATTTTAAAATCATTCTTTTGAAAAATATGAAAGAAAATATCTTCATGTTTGTCATTTATTACTACGGAAACATATAAGCTAGATAAATATCATAGCATACGCATCATAACAAGCACATGGACTAAAATTATAACTGAACTAAACATGATCTTAAAGACTAATTTCACTTCAAGTTAGTAATGAACTTTTGAAAACTTATACATATAGTAAGTGAAAATAGTAATTATCCTACTGTGGGCCCGACATTGTGCTAACTGTGTGCACATCCCTAAATAGATCTGAGGTAGTTAATCCCGAACCCATTAGGGTACTACTAGGCGATCTAGGGCCTAGGTGCGATCTAGGAGCCCACCCATGGACGAACTGAGTCCAAGCACATGCCATATAAAAAGTAAAATACTGCTCGTTATAAAAATCATTAAGTGGAAGACATTATGATCCATGAAAGATCGGATCTTATCAGGAAGATGAGGATGATGCCAAAGGATGAAGGGAAATTCACAAAGTCAAGGCAACAATCGAACTCTCTTTTCTCTCTTTAAAAGGCAATGATCACTAACTCACCAAGAAAAAAGAAAATTGCTCAAGAAAAGAAGGGAGATGCTAAGTTTGCTTTTTAATTTTTGTAAGAGGAGAGTCTATTTTATAGGGATGGAAGGGCACACTAAGAGGTAAGTTCAAATTCAAATTGAATTAATCACTAAGAGGGAAATTGATCAAATGGTGGGGCAACCCTTTCTATTGTGACGTGCAATTGCATTTCAGGTCAAATTGTTGACCTTTGTAGTCAACTCCTGAGATGATGCAAGAAGGGGCAAGCTCTGCCCCTTTTTTGCATGCAGCGCCTACTACTGTAAAGGGAACTCCTTATAAGAGTCAAGGGTTGTTGACCTTTGCATGGTCAACGCCTACTCAAGATGGTTGTTTGGTCAATGCTAACCTCAAGAAGGATTGCAACTTTTATTCCTTCTATACAGCTTGATTGGGTCGTGAACATGGCACACGGCCGGCTGAAACTAGAAAGTAGACTATCACTATCTCATACTAGAATATTAAAAGAATTAAAATGTCATTCTTTCAATCAACATCAACAAATCAAATCTCAGTACTATCTTTCAGCCAAACCTTGTATATATTCCTTTAGAGTGCCCCCAATGTGGTTTTGTTCATTCAAGCTCTATTTTGAACAAATTAAGCAGTGTCACTCAGATCAGTAATAAGTAAATCCAAATTCCTATATATAAACGTAAATTAGATCCAGAATTTGATTTAGAAATTCAGCAGAGTGCTTACCCAATATATATACACACTGGGATCACGTAAAAAAGAACATCTCATGGTGCAATCATCTCCACCAAGAGAAGGTAACAAACTTAAGTAAATTAATCAAACAAGACATTCAGGATTAGTATAAAAGATGTGCCATATTACCACACCTTTAGGTTTTGCACCATATTAATCAAATAAATCGTTCCCACTAGAATTTTGTTGCTTATTGTGATATATCAAGCACATTGTGTCCATCCTTCACTTCTGATCTCTACAATTTCATGAAGGAATCTGTACTTACATCCAGATAAAGATCAAGAGTTGATAGTAAAAAAGGACAAACTTTGGTTTAGGACATCCTTGTTTAGAATTGACTAGTCCAGCCCCATAGAAGTTTCTCATCGACCACCAGAGTAAATCCAGGAAGCGCATATGGATCCTGACGAACGTACTAACATCACAAGTGGTTTGAACACTATAGGCATATGATATGTCTTACGAGAGGTTTGAACCCTCATTGCATAGGAGTCCATCCCACCTCTTACCATCGCATCGTGCAGTAACATACTTATATTTCAATGCATATAGGGAATGTGTAGTGATAAAGTCAATTTGTTTAATAGTAACATAAAAAATTGAAATAAAGACCAATTACATATTGTTTGTGCTAGACCTATTGAATTTAATGATACCGATAAGAAATAAAAATAGTAATCCATTAGTCAGTCCTATCATAAAGAGATCCATTCGTCAGTCTCAAGTCTTATCAAGAAACTTACTTTCTTTTTTTCAGATGAGCTACAAATGTATAGGATCTGTAAAAAGTGTTGCAAGGCATACTAGAGATAAATTGTAGTGTGGATAATCAACCAAGCAATGATGTTGCAGAACTGCCAACATTTAATTTAAACAAGAAGATCTTGAAATTCATGCAAGGGGATATGTAAAAATATCTCATGACTAAATATTTATAAATGTTTGTTGAATATGAAAATAAACAACTAAAGAGAGAAGATAAAAATTGGCAAAGAGGCTATGACATCAAGCACAACAAGATGCTACATGCTATAGTATATCAAAGATGGTTGGTGTTTAATGAGGATTTGCATGAACGAAAGGCAACCTGGTTCAAGAGGTAAACGGTCAGGCCTATTTGTGGAAAATGTATTTAACATCTGAGAACCAAGGCGTCGACTAGAGTATAGCGCACAAAAAAGTAAATAAATACAAAGTTTCAAGAACAGGCCATCAGCTAGCTTCCTACTACTTATTCCAATTTCCAACAGTGATCAGTTTGTTAACGTGGAAAGCAAGATGCATCTTGTATGTTATGTAAAGAACAAATCAATCAATAAATACACTTCACTTCTGATCTCTACAATTTCATGAAGGAATCTGTACTTACATCCAGATAAAGATCAAGAGTTGATAGTAAAAAAGGACAAACTTTGGTTTAGGACATCCTTGTTTAGAATTGACTAGTCCGGCCCCATAGAAGTTTCTCATCGACCACCAGAGTAAATCCAGGAAGCGCATATGGATCCTGACGAACGTACTAACATCACAAGTGGTTTGAACACTATAGGCATATGATATGTCTTACGAGAGGTTTGAACCCTCAATGCATAGGAGTCCATCCCACCTCTTACCATCGCATCGTGCAGTAACATACTTATATTTCAATGCATATAGGGAATGTGTAGTGATAAAGTCAATTTGTTTAATAGTAACATAAAAAATTGAAATAAAGACCAACTACACATTGTTTGTGCTAGACCTATTGAATTTAATGATACCGATAAGAAATAAAAATAGTAATCCATTAGTCAGTCCTATCATAAAGAGATCCATTCGTCAGTCTCAAGTCTTATCAAGAAACTTACTTTCTTTTTTTCAGATGAGCTACAAATGTATAGGATCTGTAAAAAGTGTTGCAAGACATACTAGAGATAAATTGTAGTGTGGATAATCAACCAAGCAATGATGTTGCAGAACTGCCAACATTTAATTTAAACAAGAAGATCTTGAAATTCATGCAAGGGGATATGTAAAAATATCTCATGACTAAATATTTATAAATGTTTATTGAATATGAAAATAAACAACTAAAGAGAGAAGATAAAAATTGGCAAAGAGGCTATGACATCAAGCACAACAAGATGCTACATGCTATAGTATATCAAAGATGGTTGGTGTTTAATGAGGATTTGCATGAACGAAAGGCAACCTGGTTCAAGAGGTAAACGGTCAGGCCTATTTGAGGAAAATGTATTTAACATCTGAGAACCAAGGCGTCGACTAGAGTATAACGCACAAAAAAGTAAATAAATACAAAGTTTCAAGAACAGGCCATCAACTAGCTTCCTACTACTTATTCCAATTTCCAAGAGTGATCAGTTTGTTAACGTGGAAAGCAAGATGCATCTTGTATGTTATGTAAAGAACAAATCAATCAATAAATACACTTCACTAAAAGGGATGAGAGTGCATAAGAATTAGGATGGGAACAAAATGTCACTTGCAGGGAAAGTATAAGTTACCAAATAAATTGATTGGGATCACCAAAGCCATAGCATGTGTAAAAGATTATTGCTAGAAAAGTAGTCTGGCAGCTAGCAATACTACTTTTAACATCCCTTAAAATACCTTATCAAAATACAATGAGCAAGTCCCGTTGAGTGGTGGAAGTAGAGTAATTGCTCATCACTAATCTCAAGTTAGGTAAGGATTGTTAGAAGAACCTGCCATTGGCGATACAAATAAAATCAAACTGTTAGCATTATTTGGAAATCAAACTAAAGTTATTTTAGAAAGAAAAAGAAAAGAAAAGAAAGAGAACAAAAAAAATGCCTCAAGAATATGCAAGAGGAAACTTAGGTCATGTTTATGCGTTGAATGTGGTTGCAATATATAAAAATAGATAACCAAGGAACTACAACTCCAGCAATGGTTAAGAATGTGTAAGGACTGTAGGGATTAAAATTTCGTGCCGAACCAGTCGAAACGGACTAAACATTTCATTCCGTCGCCGACCGGCACCAAAACGACCCGATACTAGCCCAGCTGCAGGAGGGATTGTGCGGAGGAGATCCCAAGATCGCACCCGAGTGGTTGCGCAACCCCGACAGCGACATCGGAGGGGTCGCGAGACCTCGTGGCCGCGCCCGGAGGGATTGCACGACCCCGTGGTCACGCCGGAGGGGTTGCACAACCACGACGGCCTCGTCGGAGGAGTCGCACGGCCGCGGGATTGCGTGATCGCGCAACCTCGCACCCCTGCATGCTGAGATCGCGTGCGTCGGGGAAAAGATTAGATTTTTTAATTAAAATGCTAACTTTGATTAACTCCATTAAGATTTAATTAAAACCTAATAAAATTATCTAATTAATAATATATTTTATTTATTTTAATCCTAATAAATTTTTATTTATTTATCACTTAATTATATTATTATTTTTTAATGAATCCCATCGACCCCTAACCTAAATAAATTATCAAACATATTTCCTAAAATTCTAATCAAATTATCCCATTAAAATATATAAAAATTTATTTAAAATTTTAAGAAAATTTTATATATTGTTAAAACCCTCCACAAGGGTCGTAGTGTGACGACGGCCTCCACGGGCTATTGCAACCATGATTTTTTTTTTAGTTTAGTTAATTTTTTATTTTTTAAATATATTTTTTAAAAAACAAACTATTATTAATAGATATAAAATATTAAAAATTATTTCAAAATTTTTAAATAATTTTAAAAATTAATACATATTTTATAAAATAATTTAATTTTAAAAATTAATTTTAAAATTAAATATAAATTTAAAATAATCTAAAATTTTATAGAAAATATAATTCTTAAACATTTCAAATAAATTTTTTAAAATTAAAAATTTACAATTACATTCAAAAAATAATTTAAGATTTTTAAATAATTTTATAATTATTTTTAACCTTTCAAATGATTTTACAATTTTAAATTTAATTTTTAATTTTAAAAATTACTTTTTTAAAAATAATTTTTATAATAATTTAATAAGCATTATCTTATGAGAAAATATTGAAATATAAATTCAACATTTCAACATATAAAGCATATTTAATAATGAAATATTAATAAAATTAATACATATTTATATTTAAAATTTAAAAAATACTGAAACTATATCGGCAGGAGTCGCGCGGTCCGGAATTGAAACCTCAACATGGATCGAGATTTTAAACCTTGAATGATTGACTGACAATTTTAGCAATGGTTATGATATTGTTGACATCACTATTAGATAAATCTCTTCTCATTTGTATTTTTAATTCTTAGATAGAAGAAAAAGTGGTATACAGTACATCAAATCAATGACAACTTGGCAAATGCCTCTAGTGGTCTCTCAAATATTAGGTTTCATAGGCAACTGGATGTTTGCATGTTGCAAATTAATAATATATGAGGGGGAAAAAACTTATGACATCCTAGTGATTATTTTAGAATTGACCAAGAATGGTGATTCCCTCTTTAAGGACACAAGACCAGAAGATTTTCATCTTGGTTAAGAAAGAGAATAAGGATATCTGTCCACTAAGTAAGCAATAGCATACACCAATAAAATATAGCAACCAAGATTACACTATTAAATTACCCAACAGAGAGGAGCTCTCTCCTTTCTATCCTGACTCTGCAATACATTTGTTATTATGTCAGTGGCATCTAAAAATATATAAATTAACTCATACATCAATAATAACAATTGCTTAGAAAATTATGCATCCACAAAAACAACAGCTTGAGACTCATAAAAAGATAATCTTTTGGGCTTTCCTCATATTAGTACGGTTACAAAAAAGACTTTTGTTGCTATTTTTCCTATAATTCTTCACTTTTATCTAAATACTTCATCATTGTCATACTAACCTTCTCCTATACATAAAGCATCTTAATTTTCAAATAAAATTTAATTAAACTCCAAAAAACTAAATCCTAAATTCAAGTCAACTTGAGTCAACCTAAGTCAACACAAACCCAATCCGATCCAACACAACCTAAAAAACCCGGACCCAAACTCAAAAACCACAATCCTAACCTGATATTTTTCGGATTAACTCGGGTCGAGTTGGCAGGTTTATTTTTGACACCCCTACATAACCCCTACATTTTGTCATTTTAACAAACTTATGGAAGGGGGAATTTTTGTTAATTAACTAAGTCCACATAAAAGGTTATGACTTAGGAGGTTAAATTCTTGGTCAAACTTTAGGATTTGGAATATAATACATGATTTAGTTAAGCCGTGAAAATAATGTCATTCACGATTCATATTTAGCATGTAAATTAGAAGTTCTCATCACACTTTTTTACCATATGATAAAAAGATTCCAAATATCATCAAAGACAAATAACAAAGTCATATGGTAGGTGATATTTACTGTCAAAAAGTAAAAATAATCAAAAGCTAGCTATGCGTACATACCTAATTATCGCAATCGCTAAACCTACTGCACTGCACGCTTTTACTTGGAGAACAAAATTCATGCGAGAAGAAAACCTAAAGGATGTCAAATTTGTTAAACATGTTTAAAGAAAATACAAAAATTAAACTAACACAATCATGAATCAATTGTATCTTATGGGTAACATAGAAAACCTGTATTAAAGTGGTGGATCATAGAAAGCATGACAAGATTTTTTATTAATAAGTTTATAAATCCAAATTGTACATATTTTCTGAGTACACCAAAAGAGCTTACTCCTATGAGATAGTGGCTCATTGAAGCATGACTTGTTGCATTATCAATTCCACAAAGTATGCATTTCGATATCATGACCACTAAAACAAGAAAAATGAAAAATAAAGCCTTATTTGCAATATAAAACTAGAGAGCAAACAGTGTTGTATCATATTTTGCCTTCAATTACCTAGTTGTAGGTAGTGACCCTTTGTGTCCACAAGTTTTGCATAATTCGATTTACATTTAAAAAAAGAAAAATTCATCATCAAACATGACAACAAAATTCAAATTTCAAGAAAAAAACTAAAAACTCGTTTAAGTTTTTGAACATTTAATTGTCATAAAATTTAATGAAAAAGTAGGCAATTGAAATTTGTCTTTTAAAATTGCAATGATTATATGAGACTAAGACAATCCTCCCAACTTAAAGTTCAGGACTTTAAACTATTCACGCTAAGTAGTCTTCATAAATTTACCTTGACAACTTTTGCGGGGCGCCAAAGGTGATTGCTGCATTAAAACTTGATTAGGGTACAATTTTGAGAAAAGAGCAAGGTTACATGAGAAATGATCAATCCATATGACATTATTTTTCACCTCTTCCTCTGGATTGTCATCCTTTGCTTCGTGGGGTTTAGCCCTAGATAAACTTGTTCTTTTTGTCCATATGCAAGTATGCTTACATCAAAGGCAACAATGTCATAATCCCGCCCATTAATTCCATTTTCTAACATATACTGAACAACATGCTATTACAACATACAACAAAGGCGACATGTGCACAAGTGAGTTCTTTCAATACTCCTAGTTAAAAGCGACATGAAAAAAAGGTGTGTTAACCAGACTAGAAGGTGGTTTGATTTGACTCTAGTTTTCACTCTCCACAAGAGAAATTTTCTTCGTCGGTCGTGACTGGGACATGCGCAGGCACACAAGGTGTAGATAGAAAACTTAGAAACATAAATTACGTTAATAATAAAAGTTATGTTAATAATTTCAATCAACTCTCACCTATAAATAGATAACCTAAGCAGCTTAATCAAACCCGTATCTTATTTACTTAATATATATGTATATATTTATTTTAATTATAAACATATATAATGACATATTTATTTATTTATTTACTATACGGGGGCATTGTAATCCCAAATTTTTAAAAATGTATATTTTTTTATATTTTTAATTTTTTCCATATTTATATTAAAATTTTTAATTAATATATTTTATATTTAAAATTATTGAAATAATATTAGCACAATACGGTACCGAAACTGTATCGCTCCAGTCATAAACCAACGATATAGGTCGAGATTTTAAACCATATACACCATTTAGTCTTCCATCTTATTTCTCAATTAAGAAGTTGTATTCTTTTTATGGTCCAAGTGAATTGATACTATCATTATGTGCAATGACACTATTGGAATTGCACTATTGGCATAGAATCACCATCAACATTTGAAGACTAAAAACATAGGTGAAATACTTTCTGAGTAAAGAAGCTACTCCCTTAGGACGAGATGCTTGGCATGATTAAGGAGGCTGGCATGCTAGAGGCTAAACTAGTACATACTCCTATAGCCTAAAGCAAGGGGAGCCAACCTTTGGAAATACAATTGTTGATAGAAAAATTAAATTATCTCACAACTAGGCATAGACGTGACATCTTATTTATTGTTAGTGTAATCAACAATTTCCAAATAGTTCTTGTCATGGTCACTAGGTAGTAGCCATGTGGATTCTATGATGGTGAAAATTGATATGGGAAAGATATTTAATTTCGAGATTGAGATCTTTTTCAAATTATGGGAGACTCCAATGCAGATTAGGCAAAGTCCTATATGAAAAACAATGTCCATGTGAATATCTTATCCACTTAGGAGGTATCTTATTTCCGAGCAAACAACGATGGCAAGGTCAAGTGCAAAGGCAAAATATAGCGTCCTTAACAATGCATGAGTTCATTTGAGTTAAACATCTTTTACAAGTTGGGATGCTCACTTACCGAGCCAATAAAGTTGTATTGTGATAATCAAGTTGTGATACATATAACTTCAAATCTCACGTTCCATAAAAGGATAAAGCATATAAAAATTATTTTTCACATCATTAAAGAAATTACAATCTAATGAGATCATATCTTTTGTTAGTTTCAATTAGTTAGCATATTTGTTGATCAAATCATTATGAAGGATTAATGTTGGATATATATCTCTAATAAAATATATATAATATATATAAACAAATTTGAGGGGAGTACTATGTAAATATGTGACGTTACAAGATCTATTTGTAATGTCCAATATATCTATAGAGGTAGAGGGGGGACATAGGAAATTGTTTCTAATAATTATTCCTCATACATGTTTCATACAAAAGTTTATCATCATAGTAAGTAATGTTTAGTACATGCAAAAGGATCCTATGAGCCACTCCAAGGATAAGAACATCCCAACCTAAGGATCCCAATGCATTCTGTACAGCTTTTAGAAGAAGGGTGCACAGCTTAGACACTTGAAATATAACATAGGACAAAAAAAACATAAAGAATTGAACAGCTAAAATTAAGCTTATAGATATTTTGGATTAAAAGAAGAATCAAGCTTTAAGAAGGTAATACCCTACACGGATTTCTACTTTGGTGTATGTCCTTATACTATTCTCAGGGATTCCAAGTGTTTGGCCTAGCCTATGTGGTTCAGGAAAAAAGAATTAAAAGTTTCAAATGGTAGCTCAGCTCTATATATCAAACATCAGCAAACTCTTTTAGGATGAGTAGAACCAAGATAAAGGCAATGAAGGAAAAGTGCAAACAAAGATTATGATATTAAAACTGGTAACCAATAAGACTTTGCATAAAAAACATTACAGAATTTTTGAAACTAATAAATTGCACAAGGATGCAAAAAAACTGAACAGAATTTGGAAAAAAAGACAAAATTACATTCACAAGCATGTTTAATAGGAAAAAATAAAGCTTTTTCAAACAGTAAAGTAGTTAATTGAACAAAAACTTAAATGTATTTTTTGCAGAAGATCAAAGAATATGCAAGCATGAATAGAATGATAATAATTCATCCGGAAGAAATCACTTCTTAAACCACAAGGTAAGTCACTTCGAGCACATTTCATTATAATCTTCAATCATGTTAGTTAGAAACGACCACAAATAGAAAGTTGTTTTTACCATCATTGTTCTCTTAGGAAAGGAAGGTAACTAAGTATGCCTAACAAATATTGATAAGAAAGAATATACAAATGCGTACAAGGATAAGACAGTGATATTGAAAGAAGGGTGTGCATTGTACACTTGGAGACTAAAAAGTACAAAAAAAAATCTAATAAAATGGCAATAATATCTAGGTGAAAGCATGCCATTACGAGATTTATTAGAGAAGCAGTTGAATATTGTGCCCATCAAACAGCTTTCAAAGCCTTCCATTTATTTGCATTTCATTCAAACCTATTGCATCCAAGATTAAGTCCCCTCTCATCAAGTGCAAAAAACATCCTAGCCATAGTGGCATATCATCTCTTCCCAAGAGGTTGGCAAGGTCAAGCTAATAAATGGCCAACTGAAACTAGCACATGAACTACTAAAAAAAAAAGTGATTTTGGGTTTCATTGACAGCGTGGATTGACATATAAACCATGAGAAAGTAAACAGTATATCTTTTCCAAGATAAACCAACCAATCTTATTCTTGTATGCACAACATATTTTACAAAGACTAAGGTGCCAGCCAAAATAAACTCCTCCAAATTAAAGAGTTATCTAGAGGAAGGTGTCAAATAAAATTAACTTCTCAAAGTTGAAAATTTTGGCAAGAGGTTATGAAGAATAGCTAAAAGAGAATTCTACCAATAGGGAGGGCCACCTAAAGAACGAGTAGTAGGGCAAGCATCTGATCCAAATGTACTGCATGTCTAGGGGATGTACTATGGAAGTCATTACATCGTGTTGAGTGATAGAGACCATGGGGAAAGTGCAATCACTATTTACATCAAGAATAAGGAGAGAAGCAATAATAGGAAGCAATGTTTTAAATCTCATTCCAAGCCAAAGTTTTGATCCCGTACAAAACAAAGCATATCAGCCATGTTAGGTGCCAATACTAATAATTGTGTCGAGCGCAAATCTTAGACAGAGTAGTTGCATACCCATAAAAGCCCTCAAGGGCCAATCACAAGCCTCAAGAAAGTCTTCGTGTATCGCCTCTAGAAAGTCATTGTCGTGTTGCCACCATTGTAAAGCCCACGAGAGCCTCGAGGGATACTCGGCATAGCCTGGTTGTCCTCCTCCATAGAGTTTTCATCTTGTGAAAACCTCCTACAATTGTCGCCGTCCTCATATGTTACATTGCCATATTCGTAAACCCTCACGAAAGCATAGGGGCTTGGTGCAACCTTGTTCTCCTCCTCTAACCCTTTATTTCAAGGAAACCTCCCACACCATAGTAGTGATAATCCTCAAGTGAACCCTTAGCTATCACTTAGGATGTCACAGAAAAATTTCATTCATCTTGAAGAGTTTCCCATGTTGATCAGTAGATCGAACGAGATGTTTCAACCATACCGATTGAAACAATATAATATTATAAACCATGATGGAAAATAGCAATGATCGATGCAAGAAAAGGGTAGAAGGGATATGTATTGATAGAGAGCAAGAAATGAATGTCGCACCACTGATCAAGGAGTATTGAAACTAGAAAGTGAAAGGATATGCATGGACAAAGATTATTCCATCTTATACAGGTCGTGCACATGATTCTTCTTCACTTAAATCCTGATCGGCTTGAAAATAAAAAGATTTAAAGAATAATTAATTGGTCAGAAAGTGTAATTGTTTCCTTATATTTTAATTCCATTTGTTACACCAAAGTGGTAAAGTTGTGTTAAAATGAACATTAAATCAGAGGATTTATAGGAATGAAGCAAGTATTCTAGACTACCCATTGAGAAATAATAATCCAAAATTATACTAAAGTGATTAATAAACATCAAACCTGTACTTCATCAAGGAAAATATGTAGAAGTGCCTTAAACCAATATTTAAGGCAACAAGTGGATGAGCCAGGGACTGATATTTTTAGATCCTACATTATCAGCAAGCCACAATGATCCACCCATCTCTTCCAGAACATTAACAAACCTACAAAGTGAAAATTAAAAAAAAAAAAAAATAAGCCCCAACATGAACTAAAGATTCCCATGGTTTACCATTGATATGTTTCAATGTCGTGCCATCTCGACACTCAGCACACATCAACATGCTCCCAAGCATGCCAGGATGAATTCAATGAGTTCAAAACCTATAATAGTTTTCTTCTTGCTTTATTTACATCTAAATATGAGTTTATATCAATTAAATAGTTATTTAAATTGAAATTTTGAAACTTAAGTTACAAAAATAATATAAGTATCTCGATCAAGGTTTAAAGTTTCTATTAGAAAGAATATTTAGGGATATTTCTATATAAAATTATATAGAATAGTTTTTTTTTCTTTGGAAAGGGTCCCTATATTAATGTATAAATAGGGCTTTGCTCCTTGTAAAAGAATAAGAGAGATCCATTGTATTATTTTACATGATATCAGAGTGAGGTAATTAGGGTTCGACGCCGACCCTAAAATTCTAATTGTCGATTTTACTGTAGCTCCTCATCGCAATTTCATCTTCCTCCGCCACCTGCGCTCTGTTCGAATCGCGACTTTTCTCTTCCGCCAGTAGCGCAGCGCCTGAGTCTTTCTCTTCCGGCAGACTGCAAATCCGAACGCCGCCTCCTCCGGCCACGCTCTCTGTCGCGCGCGAAACCGTCGGCGCTCACCCTTCTGAGGTATCTCCTCCTTCTCCTTATCCCGAGCCCGAGCACAAGAGCCACGTCCGATGACGCGCTCTCCTTCCCAATCGCGACTTCTGCCCAAGTGAGCCGCCGTCGCCAGCGAGAAGGGTTACATCTTCTCCCGAGAGTTCTTTCTGCACGAGCGCCCAAGATCCACATCGTCTCCTGGATTCTAGGGTTTCGCCTCATCTTGGTCCCTCGTGCAACGATCTCTCCCTCCGCGCGAAGGTGAAGCTCGTTGCGTGACTTCCTCCCAGCAGGAGGGTGAGTACGCCTTCGCCTTCTTCTCCTTCCCCGACTTCTTCTCAACAGGAGCCATCGCCGGAATGCCTCCAACTCCTCTTACGTGAGAAGACTCCAAATCTGAAGCATATCGAAGCAGATCAAAGACGGTTGACACTCCCATGGATCCTAATGTCAAACTCATGCCAAATCAGGGGGAGCCCCTTCCAGATCCTGAACGATACAAGCGATTAGTAGGGAGACTAAGCTACCTTACTATTACTCGTCCGGATATCTCATTTGCAGTAAGTGTAGTAAGTCAGTTTCTCAACTCTCCATGCAAGGAACATTAGGATGCTATGACTCGTATTATTCGATATATCAGAGGCGCTCCAAGAAAGGGTCTTTTGTATGAAGATAAAGGACATACTCAAGTCGTAGAATATTCTGATACAGATTAGGCAGGATCTCCCATTGACAGGAAATCTACCTCTGGCTTTTGTATATTTGTCGGAGATAACCTAGTTTCTTAGAAAAGCAAAAAGTAGAATGTTGTGGCAAGATCCAGTGTAGAGGCATAATATCGAGCTATGACCATAGCCAGTCAAGAGCTTATATGGCTCAAACAGTTGCTTCAAGAGCTAAGATTTGGAAAGGTTACACAAATGTCACTTATATGTGACAACCAAGCCGCCATGCATATCGCCTCGAATCCAGTTTTTCATGAAAGGACAAAGCATATTGAAGTCGACTGTCACTTTGTTAGAGAGTCATATCTGGAGAAATATCTACTAGTTTTGTTAACTCACATGATCAACTAGCAGATATATTCACTAAGTCACTGAAAGATCCTCGAATTGACTACATATGTAACAAGCTGGGTGCATATGATTTATATTCTCCAGCTTGAAGAGGAGTGTTAGAATATTTAAAGATATTTCTATATAAAATTATATAGAATAGTTTTTTTTCTTTGGAAAAGATCCCTATATTAATGTATAAATATGACCTTGCTCCTTGTAAAAGAATAAGAGAGATCCATTGTATTAATTTACAGTTTCATTTTGTATTGGAGTTTCACTACTCGCACCCCCCCCCCCCCCCCCCCCCCACCAACCAATAGAAAATAGTATAATTATGAAACTTTATTGTGCCAACACCCAACAAGCCTCCACACACATTTAAATGTGTTGAGACATTTTATGATGAATATATGATCATTTAGTTTATTCACTTCTAAATAATACAATAGCAATCAAATAGTGAATTGAATTAAAATTTTATTATAACATGTAATACCAATACTCAACACACTTTGGCATGCATATGTTAAAGCATATTATGATGAATTCAAATGGATTTTACATGTTTAATTTTATTTCATTTATATTTCTATCGATATCAACTAAACAATGGAATTAAAAATAATTATCACTCAATTTACTTCACTACATGATGAGATGAATTAATAGAAGTTTCACTCTTATAATTTTCTTTCACTTATTTACTCTTTAAAATAATCACTATAATACTCATCGGCAACAATAGGCATGCATAGAACAAGAGAAATTAATAGGTCGTCCCAAAATCCCTCTTGCTAACTACTCCTACTTCATTTTTTAGCAAACTATCGATAACAATATCTACTCCTACTACTTCGTGTATATCATAACTTAAAATCCAAATTTTCTATCATTTTTACCTTCACTCCTATCCATTTTATCTCTTGTACACACATAATATTAATTATTCACCTAATCATCGTATCTACTACTTCTATTATTTACCAATGAGCGTCCCTAGATTATCATGGAAAAGATATAAAAAATAAATTAATACATTAATTTAAGTTTAAAAAAATAAGACCCAAAATTCCCTCTATCATTATCTATTATCTAATTGTCATTTTAAATATATTCCCTATATGCATCTTTGTCATTTGTATATTAACACATATATGCCCAACTATTCTTAGTTAGATCGTTAACGGTCTCAAACCAAGCACCGCATGTAGGGCATAATTAACATTGAAAATCCTATCAATAATATGACCAAAACTGAAGTAGAGAAAATGACAAAATCCATGGTTATAAAACCAATGATACTTGTCACATTTTACCACGAACTACTTTATTTGATATCATCCTAAAAATGAATAACAAAAAAAGATTAAAAGGGTAGTACGGTGAATAAAGCTCCGGCCATTGTGGGGTTCCGGAGAAAGGGCTATTGTACGCACTTTACTCTCCTTTACAAGAGGCTATTTCCACGACTTGGACTCATGACCTCCAAGTCACACGATAGTAACTTTACCATTATGTCGAAGCTCCCCTTCTAATAAACAATAAATGATTAACATAATAAAAAGCAGTGATTGAAATATCGTGTCGAGCCGGTGAAAACGGGTGAAACATTTTGTTCCGCCAACCGACCGGCACCGGCACAACTCGGCACCAAGCCCATTGCGCGAAGGGGGCGCACGACCCCAGTAGCCGTGCCGAAGTGGTCACGGGACCCCGACGGCGACATCGGAGTGGTCGCGCAACCCCGACGGCGATGCTAAAGGGGTAGTGAGACCCTACGAGCGCGACCCCGGCAGCCTCGACGTAACCCCGACCCCGGCAACCTCGATGTAACCCCTGAGCCGCATCGGAGGGATAGTGGGATCATGGGTTTGCTCGACCTCACGTACGTGTCGAGGTCGCACGCGTGTCGAGAAAAAATTGAGTTTTTTAAATTAAAATTAAACTTTAATTAGCTCAATTAACTGGATAATCCAAAGACTTAATTAAACCCTAATAAAATTATCTAATTAATTATATATTTTATTTAAATCCTAATAATTTTTATTTATTTATCTCTTAATTATGTTATTATTTTTTTAATGAATCCAATCAACCCCTAACCTAAATAAATAATCAAACATATTTCCTAAAATTCTAATCAAATTATCTCATTAAAATATATAAAAATTAATTTAAAATTTTATATATTTCTAAAGCCATTCACAAGGGCCACAGTGTCGCAACGGCTTCCACAGGTTATTGCAACCACGATTTTTTTTAGTTTAGATAATTTTTTATTTTTTAAATATATTTTTTTTTAAAAAATAAACTATTATTAATAGTTATAAAATATTAAAAATTATTTCAAAATTTTTAAATAATTTTAAAAATTAATAAATATTTTATAAAATAATTAAAATTTTAAAAATAATTTTAAAATTAAATATAAATTTAAAATAATCTAAAATTTTAAAGAAAATATAATTCTTAAACCTTTCAAATAAATTTTTTAAAATTAAAAATTTATAAATACATTCAAAAAATAATTTAAGATTTTTAAATATTTTTGTAATTATTTTTAACCTTTCAAATGATTTTATAATTTTAAATTTTAATAATTATTTTTTTATAATAATTTAATAAGCATTATCTTAGGAGAAAATATTGAAATATAAATTGAACATCTCAACATATAAAACATATTTAATAATCAAATATTAATAAAATTAATATACATTTATATTTAAAATTTTAAAAATACTAAAACTATATCGGCACTACACGATACGATACCGAAATCGTATCGTTCTGGTCCGATACCAAAACCTCGACACAGGTCGAGATTTTAAACCTTGATAAATGGACAAAAAAGCAATTCGGACTATGAAATGTTTATTGATTAAAAGCATAAAAAAAAAAAAAGAATTGATAGCATAATATCCAAACAAAAAAAAACAAATTTTTGGTCCAGAGATGTGGACATTAAAGTATCTTCCAATGCTACAAGAAATAGGCAAAAGTAGTATTAGGATACTGAAGCACTTATTGCACCTATTTAGTTAGGGAAAAATTTGAACAGAGGATCATAATCAAGGAAAAAATGAGATTTTTGACATGTCAAACCTTCAAAATTGCAGGAAGGCTGGATAATGTTATGGAACGAAGTTCTCTCAGTTCATTATTAATAGCACGACGTGACTCATCTGCAATGTGTAGCCAAAAACTAATTCCAAACTATAAACAACAAATGCTTTTAACGTGTATCAGACACAACTGATAACATAAAAAGAGAATAAAAAGTAAATAAATCAAAAGCACATCCTCTACTTGGTGCCTCAACTCTCTATAAATGCATTATCATTTAAGATTTCAAGGAACCGGAGCCTTATTCGCAGATCATTTAGTTGAAACATGCATATGAATTCGCAAATGAGGGATTCTCGAATCATGAAGGGAAAGCATATTGATATCAGAATCCAACCTTGAAAGAATGGAATCATAGACAACTTGTCAGGTGAGATGGACGATACCTTATTGGATTTCCCATAACTAGAGCCTTATTCTTAGATCATCTAGAGCAAATAGATAAAGGAAACAAGAAAAAACTTCAAAGATCAAAACATTAGATACCAACATCGTTGGAAGCATTCGTCGATCATCCACATATAAGCAAGTGGAAACAAGAATCCAAACCTGGAATGAATGTTGTCATTATCAATCGTAACAGTTATTTACGAGTTGATAAAGTTTATTAATTGACTGATATGTCCATAATAAAATATCTGTTATTTTCAGAAAGCTTTGAAATTCTCCTAGCATCTAATCCAGTCATATATGATTGTGCAAATTGGATGTCTCCACCTACAACAAATTATCGGTTGCATAATAAAAAATATATAAATTATTGAAAACAATATGAAATTAAAGAAAAACTGCAAGTTAGCTACTTTCCATATTCCTAATTTGACGTTTGCCAAGATTTTGGTGAGATATATTTTCTGGAAACTCTAGATGAACACTTGATAGAACCAAAGAATAAAATGCTTAAGGTAACAGGTCGTTGAAGCATGGTACTTTCATGTAGTTTCATTGATTAAAGTCAAAGGCAATTCAATATGACAACGTATAATTATAGATTGCAGTAGATTTGGAAATAAAACGCCTAAATAACTTATTGTAAATTACTATTAAAATGAAACTGAATGAATAGTCAAAAAATTTTGAGAATTCCAAGAGGTCAAAGAGAAACTATGATAAAAAAAATTAACATAACACTAACCTTTTGTTAACTGAAAAACATGCAGAGCACGACACTCAACGACAAGTCTTACTAGGCAACTCCCATTCTTTAAATTTTCTACAATAGTTGGGCCTAAAATCGAAAGACTTGCAGTAACTGCTGCAGGATTTACCAAATGCAATAATGGAAACAATTAGAAAAACACAAATTTCTATCTAGCTTCTTTATAGATTTAGGGGAAAGTCAGTCGACCATTTAAAATGCATACCTTTGCATATGCCTGTATGCCAGAGAAACCTCACTTGAGTCATCTTGAGAAGACCTTGGATATACAGAATCGACAGAGAGCATGGATGAGTAAATGACGACTACAGTAGAGGCTATACCATCTATCACCTTAAAATAGTCAAAGAACTCACTAGGACTTCCATTTGCATTAGAGTCCATCACTTGGCATCAAAAGGACATTGTGAAACACTAAAAAAATATTGTAAATAGATTCTGAGCATAACTCCAATTATCTCACCTCAAGAAGTTCGCGAATTAATTTAAATTGTGCACTCTCGAAATTTACACCGCCAGGAGAGTTAGATAGCATAAAACCAAAATCAATGTGAATAATGTGCCCTCTTCATCCAATAAGATGTTACCATTGTGTCTATCTTTCACATAAACAATCAAAGTGAATAAAATTTATTTAACTATAGCATTCAAATGTTTGAGCAAACATGACAAGCTAAATTCAGAAAAACTTGAAGGAAGTTGTACCCAAGAGTACCTGAAGCAGGTAACATAGTATTGAATATCATGTCATGCTCTCAATGAAGTTTCTCTGTCAAGCAACCAAATAAGAGCAGGATAATAAATTTTATTCTCCAATAAGAAAATCCAGCAACAAATGGAATATAAGAGTTTACAAGTAACTGAATCTATATGTCCTGCAGAAATGCCAAAAATGAATCCCATAGAAAATGTTGATAGCACATGCAAGAAATATCATACTAGGTGACAGATTCATATCACAAAGCAACATCTCAATTAAGCAATTATAATCAAACAAAATTGAAACTCTGAGAATAAAGGTGAAGATCTACAAAAACCTAACATTTGCATAGCAATTGCACAACAAGTGAGAAAGCATTATCATATTAGTTGAAGTGACCTTAAACCATCTAGAGTTGTAACAAACAAAAAATTTCAAAAGGGATGATAAAAGAATTGATGCAAGTATCTTATCCAAGGTTTAAATATCGAGCCGTGCCGATGTTTCAATTTCAGACCAGAACGATACAGTTTCGATACCATATCGTGTCATATCAGTATAATTTCAGTATTTTTAAAATATAAAAAATAAAAAATTAAATATTTTTTAAAAAATAATAAAATAATTTTATGAGGCTTTAATTAAGTCTATTTAAATTATTCCAACTATAACTAGGAGTTGATAAAATTAACCTACGTTATTATTAAAACCTAAGTTTAAAAAAAAAATTCGGATTCCTCGCAACCTCGACCGAGACACGCACAAGCTGCGCGACTGAGGCACGCGACGCCTCCAAAGGCGTCACCGAACCTGCATGACCCCTCCAGACAGTTTCCCGGCCAGAACACTAGTGTCGGTGCCGGTCCGCTAGCGGAACAAAAACTTTCACCGATATCGAGCGAAACGGCTCGAGATTTCAATCCTTGATCTTATCTAATGATGTAACTAAGAGCATGTTTACATGTAAGTGAATTATCATAAAGAATGTCATAATCGATTAATTTTGATGGTTAACCAAACAAAATAAAGAGACAATTGAGAAATTTGAATACATGCACAAGAATTTGATGAATTTTCTTCATATTTAGCTATGAAAAAATCATGCAAACTTGAGATATTGGGGAATCTACTCTTTATTTAATGAATTGAGGCATGCAAAAAAAAATAAAATATTGAGAATCGACAGAAATTTATATATACCAAGAAGAAAGCAATAAGTTCTTAATAGAGAGAAGAATCATTGTATCAAGGATAGTCTCAATTAGTACTATATAAGATGTAACAAGAACCTCATAAGGTATATATCTGATATTAAAGACATAACATTCTAGTAAAGTGTCAAATCTTATTATCAAGAAACAATAAGATGAAAATTTTCAGAGATCTACTTTAACCATGTATTCATATTTTTTAAATCAATTTTAACAATGTTACAATTATTCTTTGGCCTACAACTTATGCCTCATTATAATCAAATGATATAGGCTTTTATGTGAGAATGATGTTTTTGTCCTATAATTTATTATAAAATGAGTATGAAACAGTGAAAAGAGGGAAAAGTTAGATGAAGGATAAGAAGTTGGAAGTTAATAGTGATAATCATAAGATGGTTTGCAGGATTATTAAGCATAACATTCCCTGTGTTGAATGTTGACGCAGAGAAAATTGCCTTCAATACTTAAATCTCTCAATAAGTGAAGGATGTGTCAGGTGGTCCAGAACAAGTGACTCTCACATAGTCAAACAATAATTGATAGTCTTACAAAGAACTCAAAGACAAGACCCCAAATAGTTACAACTGTTATGATCGTGAATAACTTTATCTTGGACTCTTAGTTACCACCACCCTCACAAACAATTTAGATTCTCATACAAAGTAAACTAGGTTACTTAAAATTTTAAATTACTAAATAGAACTCAACCAAGGTAGATGATTAACATTCCCAATTGAAAAATCAATGAGGATGTTACACGATTATCTCGTATCAAATACCACCTTAACGCTTATTAAATTGCTTTCATGTTTATTAAAAGTAGAAGTTACATCACAAAGACACAAATCACTAACATACATATATATATATATATATATATATATATATATACATATATATATATATATATATATATATATATATATACATATCAAGTGTCCATAGGGAAGCAAAAGCAACCTTGGCATTGTTATAGAATTGTTTGTGCAAACAATCATTTCTAATAGTAAAACATGTAATCAATACAATCAACTCAAAGGATAACATGCCCAGAACATCACCTGTGCAAAAGGATAACAACATCATGATTCCTTTGAAGTTTGTATATCTTAAAGGATAGCCATATCCTCAAGGAATTAGCAACAATCCAATAAAGGAAAATAAGCAAAGCTGTCAGCATCTTACTTGGGAAAGCCTAACCATTGGTCACAATTCAAAGTTTCAAACAAAATCCTCAGCATTTGTAATTACCATTGAAATGTGAAACTAGCTGTACAGGTAGGTGCTCCTGTTTGCAATCATCTCCACCCTTCACAATAATCTGTTTACTTGAGAAAAAGGAATTAGGCATGGCCAAGTTGAAATGTCATGCATCAATTGTTCTAAAAAAACATGGCAATGAAAAATAAATTAAATATAATCATTTCAATGCATCAACAAATACTAGAGTTGCAATGTTGATTATGGATGATGCATAACCTAGTGGTTTTTAAGAAATAAATATAACATAATATAGCAATCACTCAAAAAGACAATGTAGTTTGTTGGACACTCCATTATTATTTATGAATTTCCAAAAGACCTGTTAAAGCAAAACACATTGCAATCTATTTCACTTCAAGCTTACAATATCTTCTAACTGATTTAGGATCTCAGATATACCAAAAAAATGCTTATTTTATAACATGCAAGATTTTGTCTTCAGGAGAAAACTTATGCCCTACAAAAGATTATCAAATTTATTTAGTCTCAATATATGTATCAAACTCAATTAAGAAAGTTCATCCGCCACACTACAACACCTTTCAAAGTAGTAGTCTAGTGTAGACTGATTTTCGGCCTCTACTTTTTAATACATATTTTTGCTTCTTTCCTACCCTTGAAGAGTATCAGGTTCATTTGTGAAAAAAATTCAAAACACTAGGAAACAAAGATCCCTTAGAGAGATTATTAAATGTCCTATCATTCTTGAATTTTCTGAATTCTCACGGAAAATTTTATGGTGGCACTAATATGTCCATGCACTAGGAACACTTTACAATGCTAAGAGAAGGGGAAGTAATATTACATTCATTCCTTATCTCAACCCTTCCAATTATCTCTGATAAACCAATATCAAGTTCTCTGAAACATTTCAGCCATCTATTATTAAGTCCCGATGTATAGAGACTCCATTAATATAAAATGATGAAGTAATATTTCTGCTGTTTCTTATCAAGATAGTCAATCAATTCTATAGATTGATTGTATCACTGAAGAACAGTAAAACTTCTTCAGTGGAAAATTTTGCCTGAGTTTCACTCTTAATTCTCCACTAGAAGGGGAAGAAAGATAGTAGTAACTCACAGAATGTAAGTCCCACCTAGGTAACTTTCCAAATGCAGATGGCCTCCAAATTTGCTCTTTCTTCTTCTCCCAAAGTTCACTGGACATAACCAGGTTTTCAAATGCCACCATCCATCAAAAAGATAGATATTTCATTCAAGGGACACATGAAAGAATGAAGCACCAGAAGGAAAAAGTAATTACCTTTGGTTTTGTATCCTGGGAATTCTGACTAGTAACATTAACAAGAAGCCCAGGAGGAGTTTGTCCCTTAGCTGTTGCTGCCTACCAAGAATAGAATATGCATATATAACTAAGTGCTCAAACTTCATATTCCTTTTAAGAGTTTGACTATAGTAGCATGATAAAACCACAAGTTCATTAAGATAGTTAAGACATACTATTGAAAAAAAAAATCCTTGCTATTGAGATAAATAGACATTATATGAAAAACTAAATAGCATAGCTGATACAAGACATAACATCTAGACATTATAGAATTAGGCAGCATAGCTTATACAAGAGGAAAGAACATCCATGCATTTATCAGCTATTTCTGAGTAATCACTCACTTTTTCTTAAGTTTTCTTTCTTACAACATCAAATACATATATGATATTTCATAAATCATGATCTTTTATTGTTTAATGACACATGAAACATCAAGTATCATGAAGAATAATCATTCCACAAAAATTAAAGGTCCAACCCAGAAAAAATAGTTGACTTGAAATTTTTTATCCTCAACCCAAAAGTATCCCTATAGCAATTTATTCCACTTACTGGCCCACCTTTACTTCCTCAACAGCAATTGTGTTAGGAACACGACATGATCTTTGGAAGCTAAAGGCTCCTGATCCTCTACATCTTCCATGTTAAACCCTAGAGATTGCAAATAGATTGACAGCAATCCATTCTGGGCTTTTTTGTCATCGATTGTAATTGACTTGACACATCTATTGTCGTGTAACAAAGATGTTATTAAAAAGTGATTAAAGAGAGAAGGCAAAAAATTCTCTAAAATTGATCCACATAAATGAGTAACACTTCACAATACAGGAAGCTTAGTTATCCATAAATCAACTAAAAAGTGATTAAAAATACTTGGATAATAAAGGAAGCAGATTTACTTGGGTAAGTCATGCAATAAAGAATACTACCCCAAAAAATATTTTATGTTAAAAAAAAAAGTAAATTTAAAAAGAGACTCTAATAGCTTTTCCAAATACATTTAATGGATTAATTAGTGCATAACTAATAATGTCTGCTAAGAAAAAGCTCATGCAATGGAATCGACAAAAGAAAAGGAATGCTTCATTGTTTGAAAATTCATTATTAGAAAAGAAATACAAACATTTGCTATTCCTCACGTGTTAATCTAAAAAACATATCCTGCTTTTTTACATCAATTTATGAATAATGGATCATTACTATACTTTGATGAAATATTATGATATTTGAAAGAGCAAAGATAAATTCAAATTTAAGAAATCCATGCAAAAATATGCAATAGGAATTCAAAAAATAATGTTGGCAGTGCCCTAAGCCAAACAAATAATTATTGGATTTGGACCTTATCCAACAACAATTGTTCCCTAAATGTCATATGAAAAAGTTTTAAGAGTAAAAAGGTTGATCACCTATTGTGAGAGTCAAATGGTCATATTTAAGAAAAATAATATAAAACTTTTAATAAGTCATAGATTGTTTTACCACATAATCATCACTCATTGCCATGCTTAATGGTGGGAGGATCATTCCAATATGTGAATTAAGACCAATGCCAGCAACTTCAACTAAAGCAAGTTGCCAAAGCTCACAAAGCATGAGCATTGAAGGCACTAGATAATATGAACAGTTAAGTAACAACTACCATGTCAATCTCTAATAATATTGGATGAGAGATATTGCATAAAGATTCACTCACAAAAGGGGAAGCTGGACTAATTTAGGCAAGATGTGAGACAAAATGGCCACAATGCTGACACTGAAATAGGCAAGAAATAAGGATTCAAGGGTAATTAAACAAGCTTGCTTGCCTTCATTTAAGAAGTATGAAGACACCAAATAATTAAATAACCTCAATATTTGTTTGAGTCTATCAAGTGGTGTATTAGAAGTTTCATCATCCTCTAATGCATGAAGGAGTGTGGGAACAATTTCATCAATTGCTTGCCTTCCAGCACTCTGCAACATGACATTCTCATTATAAGCAGCTTGTATACAATTGGCAATTAAAGAACATCAAATAGAACATATAGGTAAACCATGTAAGGAGTGTTAAATGCCAAGCTATCCTGATTCATGAACGTCTCGCATGCTGGAACAAGTTGAAGAGTGATCATACAAGTTGAACAAATTTTCAACATCATATAAAAAAATGTGCAAATAGAAAATAGAAAATCAAACCTATCGTATAGAGTTGTACGTATTGTAGAGATAAATTAATCCATAAAATTCAGTAATTGGTGTTTACCAGCACTTGCCATAACTTCACTCAGACCAATGCATACACCCTTTTGAAGCACAATATGAACATGATTAACAATAACTAAGACAAGCAAAGTCTAGCTATCATGAATAAACATGATAAAAATGAAAACTCAAGCACTAGCACAAAACATTTAATCAAGCACTTTACTGAACAAAACTATCCAATATTTAAGCAATCATGGAAATGAATTACCCAATAAACCGAACCCAAAAAAAAGTGAAGTATATTCAAGAACACTAAATGACATTTTATCAGCACGGTTAACAATTTAAATTCTCATGAATTAGCCACACGCTAAAAGATTTGTGGAACGATCCACATAAATTCTCATGTATACATCGCCAAGGTACATGATGTGAAATATATTCTAAGAGCATTCAAGTATCAAATAAACTCACTTGTCTTCTACTCCAGTCAAGGTGTTTAAAGCCCTTGAGCTAAAATTGGAATAATTGAAGGCAAAATCCTCCCCCCAAGCTTCCAAACAAGTTCACCAAGCGCTCTTCCAATTAGGGATTGAAATATCGTGCCGAGCCGATGGAAACGGGCGAAATATTTCGTTCCATCCGCCAACCGACACCGACACAACTCGACACCAGGGTTACGCGACCTCCGCACCAGAGCTCGACCCCCACAATCACACCGGAGGGGTCATGCGACCCCCGCAGCTGCGTTGGCCGCACCGAAGGGGTCATGCGACCCCCGGAGTTGCGTTGGCGGCACCGGAGGGGTCGTGCGCGTTGGCCGCACCGAAGGGGTCATGCGACCCCCGGCCGCACCGGAGGGGTCATGCGACCCCTGCAGCTGCGCTGGCCGCACCGTTGCAACCCCCGAAGTTGCGCTGGCCGCACCGGAGGGATCATGCCGAGGTCACACTGTGTCGGGAAAATAGAGTTTTTTTTAATTAAAATTGATTAACTCAATTAACTCCTAACAAAGATAAGAATAATTCAAAGAGACTTAATTAAACCCTCATAAAAATATCTAATTAATTATATATTTTATTTATTTTAAACTTAAAAATATATAATAAATTTTTTTATTTATCTCTTAATTATGTTATTATTTTTGAATGAATCTAATCAACCCCCAACTTAAATAAATAATCAAACATATTTCCTAAAATTCTAATCAAATTATCCCATTAAAATATATAAAAATTTATTTAAAATTTTAAAAAATTCTAATAAAACTTTATATATTCTTAAAACCCTCCGCAAAGGCCGTGATGTCGTGATGGCCTCCATGGGTCATTGCAACTGTAATTTTTTTTAGGTTTACTTAATTTTTTATTTTTTAAATATGTATTTTTTTATAAATAAAAAATTATTAATTATTATAAAATATTAAAAATTATTTCAAAATTTTTTAATAATTTTAAATATTAATAAATATTTTATAAAATAATTTTATTTTTTTAATTAAATATAAATTTAAAATAATCTAAAATTTTAAAGAAAATATAATTCTTAAACATTCCAAATAAATTTTTTTAAATTAAAAATTTACAAATACATTCAAAAAAATAATTTAAGATTTTTAAATAATTTTATAATTATTTTTAACCTTTCTTAATTTTGAATTTTAAATTTTTTTTAAAATAATTTTCATAACAATTTAATAGACATTATATTATGAGAAGAAAATATTGAAATATAAATTTCATATCTCAATATATAAAGCATATTTAATAATCAAATATTAATAAAATTAATATACATTTATATTTAAATTTTAAAAAATACCGAAACTCTATCAGCACGGCACGATACAATATCGAAACTGTATCGTTCTAGTCCGAGACTAAAACCTCGACACAAATCGAGATTTTAAACCTTGCTTCCAATAACTTAACATAATGGATCATTGGTTATTCAACTGAGTACGTACATACTAAATACTTCAATTCCTTTAGAAAACAAACTTGTCTTCTTCCTAATGAAGATGAAGCGAGAGAAGAAATCAAAGTATACGTTAAGACTGGCATTATTTCTTTGAGAATCATGAGAGTATTTGCCACGATAGTCTTCTATACATGCAGTGTAGCCTAACATAAAAAATATGAGATACGTTTATATTCAACAACATTAACTTCATTGTTAGTCTGTGGCAAAATAGTAATGCGACAATAAGAAAACAAAACACAGTAGAGAGAAATATCATACCTGACACACAATCAAGCTAATATCACTACGAACCATATAAGTGCATTGCGCTTCTTATGCCCAACTACCTCAATAATTGCATGGTCAAGTGCCTCTTTATTTGCACCTTTGTAATCACTACCACCCTTAAGAATTGCTTTTCCAAAGGTTTAGGCAACCTGCAAAGCCATAAGCCCTTATGCACAAAGATCCTTGAGATAATTCACAAAAAATCTAATATGATAAAGATCTTGGAAAGAAGATCGCCAAAAAGTTCAATAAAGCTTTGTCGTATACTCTAGTTATCACTAAAAATGTCATCCTCCACAGTAGACAGCAACAAAGGTAAAGATCTAGTTTGATAATCCCCCCTAAAAAAGTGAAAATGAAATTTTAATACCAGACTAAAATTTATAAAAAAAATAGAACAAGAAAGTAAAAATGTTTAGAACAAACATTGTCGCATAATGCTCAACAAAGGCATGGCCAACACTCAACGCAACATCACGAACAGATTCATTTTCATCAGCAAGCCCTGAAGGAGAAGCCAAACATGAGATAAATGTATAAATTTATGACTAATATAATCGGCATACCATCCAAATTTACAAGTAGAAGAACTTGTAAATAGTTCCGAAAGATCATGCCTAAGGATATTGATAAATACTGTGTCATTAAAATTAGAGATCCATTGAAATAAGAATGGCATACCATCCATAATGCTCAACATTGCTGCTATCAAACTTCAATGTATCCAATAACCATGAAACAAGATTTGGAAAATTCTCTTCTCCCATTCCAAATTTGCAAGTAGAAGAACTTGTAAATAGTTCCGAAAGATCATGCCTAAGGATATTGACAAATATTGTGTCATCATTAAAATTAGAGATCCATTGAAATTAAGAATGACATACCATCCATAATGCTCAACATTGCAGCTATCAGACTAATATAATCGGCATAACATCCAAATTTGCAAGTAGAAGAACTTGTAAATAGTTCCGAAATATCATGCCTAAGGATATTGACAAATACTGTGTCATCATTAAAATTAGAGATCCATTGAAATTAAGAATGGCATACCATCCATAATGTTCAACATTGCTGCTATCAGACTTCAATGTATCCAATAACCATGAAACAAGATTCAGAAAATTCTATTCTCCCATTCCTTGGATGAGAGATCCAAGATCCCTAGCTACCACGGACCGAACTTCTAGAATAGGATCAACCAACACCTGATTGCAAGAAGGGAAGATAAATGTCGTACATGTTTAGAGACCTCATTTTCAACAGGAAGAAAAAGATTGTTGAGAATTTGCACCTTTTTAATTTCAGGCAGAAGTAATCCTATATAAGGTATCATATCCATACGTTCAGTCACTAAGGAGCACATGTTTCCTGCAATCTGAGCAGCTTTTTTCTTTGTCTCAGCGCTTCTCTCCCTTGAGCCTGAACAATAGGTACCAATAATGCCAAGGAAGTATACAAAGATAGCCTAAAGTATTAAAGCACCTAACGTTTAAGATAATTAAACAAGCAAAACTTTTAGCCTACTTGAAGAATAATGCCTAGAGAATGCTGTGTGTACTCATTAGGATCAGTTAGACCCATCAACAGGGTGGGAACAAGAGCAGATATTTCCAGATTTTTAATTACGCTGCCAACCTAATTTTAAAAAATCATGTAAAACGTAATTTTAAGCAACAGAGATATGTAGAAGTTTGATGAAGAGGAGAACATTATTACTTGCTGTAGAGCAGTTTGGCCAGCATCCTGTACTTTGGGGTGTGTATCAGTCAGCATCTGCAATCAATTTTACAAAATTTCACAAACCAAAGAGGATTCATGACCTAAAGACAATTGTGTTTCCAAGTAAGAAACCTCCGTTAGTTTGGGAACTTCAAGAGGCACTGAGAAAGTTGCACAGGTGCACAGTACGCCATAGCACCCTAAAGTTGCACACTATTTTGCTTGGTTCGCCAAGCGTTATATTCTAGCCCCTGAGGATATTAGAACCAAGTCACTAGTTGACCTTGAAGTGAAACCACAAACAAAAAACAATTCAAAACAACAACAATCACATATTATCAGACCCAAGACTCCATTCTGAAAAATATAAGAGTAGATGATAACCATATGTTAATGATGTAGATCACAAAAAGAGAGGATGCATCAAGCTAAGACAAAATAAAAAGAAAAAGCACCTTAAGAAGTGAAGGGAGAATAAGCTTCACTCCGTAACCAGTAAGACGTGACATCATTGCTCGAGCAGCACATTCAGCAGCTTCATGTACGACTGCTACTTGATCAGAAAAAGAAACCAAAAGCAATGGCAACATTTGAATGACATACATGGAATACATACATAAAATAACATCAAACAAGCCTATTTATTAGATTTGAGAATTAAAATTTTGGAATACTTACGGTTCAAACGAGACTTAGCTGAATTTCTAAAACAAAAAAATATAACAGGCAAATTGTAACAAAAATAGGTGAGAAATCTATATACAACGTCAAAACGAAGACAATTCACAAAACCTCAAAAGAGAAAAAATAACTCAACGACTAAATTAAAAGGGCGTGCAGGTTTCTTTATAAGTAATAGTTAAACCATTACTCCCATTTTTGTCTTAGTTAAATGTACATATTACTCATGTTGAGCACTGTAAAGGAATATCCCTGATTGAATTAAGATCAATAATATCAAATATCGAGTCGAACCGAGGTTTCGATCCCGGACTGAAACGATACCGTATTATACCATGCCAATATAGTTTCGGTATTTTTAAAATATAAAATATATTAACTAAAATAAAAAATTTAATCTAAATATTTAAAAATAAAAAATAAAATATTTTTAAAAAATAATAAGATAATTTTATGGATTTTAATAAAGCCAATTTAAATTATCCCTAATTATAGATAGGAATTGATTATTAAAATCTTATTAAACCAAAGTTTAAAAAAATAAAAACAAAAGGAACCGCGACTGGCCAGGGGGGGCGTGGAGGTGTCGTCGGGCCCGTGACACCTCCGGTGGCGTCGCCGAGCCTGGGTGACGCCTCCGGTGGCGTCTCCCCCCAGTCGGAATGCCTGTGTCGGTGCCAGTCCGTCGGTGGAACACAAATTTTCGCCGGTATTACATGATACGACTCGAGATTTCAATCATGATCAAATCTTCAATTGTTCTTGGTGTAAAGATTAGAGCATATAGGTCCCTTCATGCACTCCTTATCAAAACTCCCTGCTTTTGATCTCTTATAACCTATGACTAAACCTAATTTTTTATGTCAATTATCTATTCTCCTTGACCAAGTTA